>NC_091481.1:57723224-57935724 GCF_036971445.1 Narcine bancroftii | reverse complement strand
TTTTGAGCATGAATACCTGTGAGGTCAGCTTTAATCTACCGTTGAGCTCGTGGTTAAGCACCTTGGCAGGATGCTGCAAGGCTGCTGGTTTCCTCCAGCAGTTTTGTGTCATGGGTCACTTCGGCCCATGAGTCAGTGCTGCCCAATTATGTCCCCCATTAACCTACACCCCTCTTTCACCCCCCCCATACGGTCTTTGAACTCCATAGGAAGCTTTATTGACTCTGATGGAACATTTTGCTGATTGTATACTGCCTTAGAGTTGTTATTCCTGGAAAATAAAACTGTCCAGTTCATTATTCCCTTGCTGTCAATATCCCACAACTGTGAGGAATTTGTATCTGTCTTTCCTTAGGGAGACAATGACCTAGTAGTTTGACTCTGTGTAAAGATCCTCTGCCGGGCAACGGAGCTGGTAATAAAACTGCCAGCGACGGGATTAGAATCCCGTGCTGTCTGTAAGGATCTTACGCTTTCTCCCCGTGTCTGCGTGGAAACTGGAGCCGCCCCCCCAAAATGTGCCGGGGGCGCAGGTTCGTTGAGTGTAATTGGGCGGCATGGGCCCGTGGGCCAAAAGGATCTGTTACCATTTTTAAAAAAATCATGCCTCTGTACGGCGGCGACACTGCAAACTGAAGGATCGCACAACCAAACGGATTGAGTTCAGTGAGCAAAAACTGATTTAATGCAGGCTGCCTGGCTGGCCTTATATTCCCAGCCCGGACCTGGCTGAGAACCGTGCTGGGGGGCCCTGACGTCACCGGGGCGTCACATGGGTCCCCAAGCGCGGGCTTCTGGGCCCGGTGCTGAGGTCGGGAGGAAACCCCCGACGGAGCCATTCTGGCCGGCTGCCCCTCCGCATGCGTGACAAGCGGGGCCGGTTCGCCTGCCCAATGGCATACCCCCACACCTCAAGCATTCCCAAATAGAGCAGAAGTCCGAAAATCCAGACTGCTCGGGGATTGGATGGGTCCAGAATTTCCAGATTCTCGAGCAGTATTTCTAAAATTCAGATTTAAGGAGGAATAAAGAGATCAGGTAAATGTTGACAGTTTATTCATTAGCGAACACAGTGTGCTTCATTCATCAAAACGAGCTATTTTAAATAGAATAAAAATCAAATGAAAACAGAAGGTTATTTAGTACAAAAAGACAAATATATTTATTCGTTCATTTCCACAACCTCTCCTGCACCTGCTGCAACTCCTGCGGTGGCCACCCATCTCAATTCCCTTGCTGACGTGTCTGTCCGTCATCCCACGTGCTGCCAGACTGAGACCACCAGCAAATTAGAGGAGCAACTCCTGTCGATAGGAGAATTTCAGGTTCTCCTGCGTCTGGTGCACTGCTTCACGCTTCTTTTGCTCTCTTCAAATACTTTCAGATTTAAAGTTCTTTAAGTATCTTGTTTACGACTTTGTAAATTGAGATAAGATTATTCTGCCCCACGTGCACATGCAATACGTCTCAAAGACTGCAGCTCGTTGCCACTGTGCGTCTGTGGCGCTTACCCATGCACACAATAATTCGTTGAATTCTAAAAGTGTGAGTTTTCAAAAAGTCCAAATTCTTGGGTGGTCCTGATTGGTGGCATCCGGATTTTTGGGCTTCTGCTGTATTTAGAAGCTTGAAGTTTATCCACACTGACTGCGGATGTAACTCTCCAAGTGCCCAAATCTCAATGGCTCCCATTAAAACACAGTGCCTTCATTTACTCATACTGCATAGTTCTTGCTCCTTGCTGTCCTTCTCCTTCAACCACCATCAACTTAGCACTCACCCACATAGGCTCTATTACCCGCACATGTACTCTGGCCCCCTCCGCCCCCCCCCCCCACGCACAACAAGGACAGGATTCCTCATCCTCACCAACCACCCCACCAGCCTCTGCATCCAGCAAACCCCTTCCGCTATTTCCGCCACCTACTACATGATCCCACAACCAAACACGTATTCCCCTCTCCGCCTTCCACAAGGACTGCTCCATCCGTGACTCCCTCGTCCACTCCTCCCTCCCACCAATCGTCCCCTTGGCATTTACACCTGTGACCGCAGGAGATGCTCCTCTTGTGCCTACCTCCATCACCACCATTCGGGGCCCCAAACAGTCCTTCCAAGTGAAGCAGTATTTCACTTCTGAATCTGCGGGGGGTCACCTACTCCATCTGGTGCTCCCGTTGTGGTCTCTACATCAGAGAGACTGGGAGATCCCTTTGTTGATCACCTCAGCTCTGTCCGCCGCAATAGTGTGGGTCTCCTAGTGGCCACCCATCTCAATTCCCTTGCTGACATGTCTGTCCGTGATCCCACGTGCTGCCAGACTGAGACCATCTGCAAATTAGAGGAGCAACACCTCATCCGTCTGGGTATCCTCCATTAAACCTCCTCCATCTTCTTCCTCCTGATGCTCTCTCTCTCCTCCCTTTCCCCTGCCACAGAGCCAAAATCAATTCTCACCTTTCCTGTTATTGTATCCAAATAACATCTTTTATCCTTCGGTCTGAACTCCATCCCCTGTGAGCCTTCAGTCTTTATTCTGATGACTTTCCCTTGCGTGCTTATACCTTGAAGAAGGGCTCAGGCCTGAAATGTCGGTAATAATATCTTTGGCTCCAATGGACGCTGTGAGACTCACTGAGTTCCTCCAGCATTTCTGTGTGTTTTTACCACCATCGCAGCATCTGCAGACTTTCATTTTCCCCCCAGTTTCAGTCTGCATCCCAACAAGATGCTCTTGTTACGACCCCAGAGGACCCATAAACTCAGCAGCAATAGATATTCACCAAGACAAATGGTTTCTTAAACAATGTTGCTTTTAATTATCTTTAAACATGAAAATAGAATCACACTTTAACTTATCACTATTGACTTAACTAACGTAACTTAACCCCCTTCTAATTCTAAGCGCGTGTGTGTGTAAGTTCAGAAAAGTTTTTTGATTCACAGTCCAATCTCACCTCATTCCTCCAAGTTCACCGGTCGCAGGCAATTCTTATACTGTGACATTCTTATACTTTAACATTTATAAAGTTCACCAGGCTTTGGTACTTGAAAGGTAAATGGTTACCGCTCAGGAAGGTTCTTGTCAGTTTCAGAGAGAGAGATTTGTTGTTCCTTTTGAATCAGCCACTCCAGTGTCTTGCTGACAAAACTTGCCCCGTCAGGGTTCTCCAGATGATAACCTCTTTCTTTCAGGTCACCACAGATTTCCTTTTTGTTTCTCTGTTTCCCTTATTCCAAGTGAAACATTAGACAACCAGTCCTCACCTCTTGCATGAACCACAAGGGCTTTGACCAGGCTGAATTAAGAACTCACAACCCGTCTTCCAAATGGGGTTTTCCACAAGCTTGCCAGCTTGCCCTGTTCCAGTCCAAGCTGCTGTTACTGTCTGTAACACTGTAGAACTGATCTCTCTCTCTCTCTCTCTCTGAGAGAAAGCCTGTTTGACTCTCTCTGCTTGCAAAACCACATGATCCTCTTAGAATAGCAAGTTCCTCTCCAGACAATCTGCGACTCTGACATGCTCTTTCAGCTGTTGACCTTTTGTAAACACAATCCATTAGTGAAGTTTCTTGGGCACTTTCCAAAGCTCTTGCAAAGGCTGTGGGGCTGATATGTCAAGCACCAGTATTTCAATTAAGATCTGTTTTGAAGTGTTTGTATGTGACCTACTCTTAACAAACCTTTCCCAATTTATCTCCCAAAAACATATTTAAATACTTTGTCACACTCCTAAACCACTTTCCCACATGCCTCTTTGTCCGTTGCCTTATGGCTCAGCATCACATTGTAAGGCTCCTGTGAAGCATTGTCTCGCCATTAGAAGTCTTTTGATATCTGCAGACGTTTGAGGTGGGAGGCATCAGTTTTGCAGGTGATGTAGCTGGGTGGAATGCTCCTGAGATGATCCTTGTGGGCAGCCGACACCATCCTGATGCTAACATTTTGCAACGGTCGTTATAAAAACAGTAAACCAACCCCCACCCCGGTATCTAGGCTCCAGTTTCCTCCTGTGTTTGAAAGGCGAGCAGGGTCCTAGTCGGTTAATTGGTCACATGGGTGTATTTTGCAACTTGGGCTGTATCCCCATAACTAAAATAAATAAATAATTGTCTTTTAGTTTATCTCCGAGCTTTACAGCAAGGAAGCCTGATTTGTCTTTGCTTGTGTTTCCCCAGTGTTTGTTAACGCCTGCTACAACTTTAGATTCAAACCTTCATAAACACAGACTGTGAGAAGTCTGTATTTTCCACTTGACCGCATTTTGTAGAAGACCGTCTAAAAGCTGCAGTTTATGTTACCAAGGGGTTGCAACTTCAGTAGCAATGGGCTGAGACGCTTGTGACCAGTACGTGTCATGTACTTCCTGCCAGCACCTTTAAAATTACATCTGGGCAAGGCAGTGTGGAAGCAGCTCCCTGCTGCAGGCAGCTGGCCCCTGTGCAAGGAAGAGCAGCCCCTGACCATAGCGACGGGTGTCTGAAACCACATTCCCACTGAGCGTTCAAGCTGGTCACACCTCGTCCTCCTTGCACCCTTGTTGCTGGTGCTTGAGTGATGCCGGTGCTGCTGAGGCGTCGCTTGCTGTGCTCGTCATTTTCCTGAGTTCATTCGTTCCAGCCAGGCCCTCTGTGTCTGGGACTGGCGTGCATGATGCAAGGGCTCCCGAAGGGCCTCGGGCGTGAAGGCTCCCTGATCATGTTGGAGGTTTGGATCTGGAGCTCGGCTGGCCGATGATTTGAACAGGGGTTTCTGCAGCTGCGAGAGCACTGGAGGCTAGTCCACGGACACTCAGTGTCTCTGAAGGGACTCTCTCCTATTGTTACTGGTGCTGGCAATCCTCATGGAAATGCTTGTGGCAGAACAAAAATTGAAGTATATGATGTACAGTACAACCCCTGGAATCTGGCACCTATGGGGATTGGTGGATGCCGGATAAGTGAGTTTCCAGTTGCTTGAGACTCACTCTTACAACATACCTGCATTAAGAATAAATAGTCTAAAAGGCAAAAATACTCTACTGTACAAACCTCACTTGCATGAATATATATGCCTTAAAGCATTTTACTTTATTTTCAGTCACATTCTTTGAAAATGTTTAACCGCCCGACAGACGAACAACATTATTGATAATTAACCCTCCCCCCCCTCCCCCAAGTTTACAGATAAAGCCTTTCTAATATACTACCGAGCGGGGGATAAGGAGACGCTTTAAAAGAATCACCCCAAAACCAGCTCTTCATCCTGGGCGATGCCACTTTATTCAAACAGCTGCTACGAGCAGAGCCTGGCCAAGGCTCTCCGCTGGCTGAATATTGGCTTTCATCTCCGTGTGTTACTTCAGAGAACATTTACTTTTACAATTTTAATTTTTTTTTCTTATTTATTTTAAATTGTATTTATTTATTATCTTCGACTTTTTTGCCGGTTGCTTGAATTCCAGATAACAGAGGTTTTATTGATTATTCCTTTACATGATCATAAAGGGAATGTTTGGACCTTGAGAAAACATTTGAGGAAGGACTGTCACTCATGGAGTGTGGAAGAATGGTTCAGAGGGACAGGTAAAAGATTGCTATGCTGACATCAGTAGTTCAAATGCCACTCTGTCAGTCACTGAGGCACCGCTCAGCCTCTCCACCTGGCCAACCAGGTGAGTACCTGCCTGCCCGCCAGAGCACGCACCAGGTTTGGCCAAGCCCCGTACAATGCGAGCCCCTGCTCCTTAGAGTGGGTTATTTAAACCCCATTGTCCACTCCCTCTGCCTGATGGTCAATTCCTGCACTTGGTCTGGGTCACTGCGGCCATGGCTGGGCACCCTCTGGAGAGGAACATAGGCAAGGGATGGAAATCCTCCACGCTGACCAGGGGTCACTGGTAGAGAAGCCACAGGCCTCCACTAACTGGGGATTTAGAGCCCTTTAAACCGAGCCATCTGTATGTCTCCTCAGCTGGAGTCAGAAGCCTTTCTGCGGGTCATCACTCCTGAGCTGTAGTGAGTGCCCGTGCACACTCGTAACGCCACTGAGCCCCTTCCCCCGGCTGGGATCCCGAGATTGGGTGCGAGCCAGTTGTGAGTGTGTCTGTGCGCGCCTGTTTGTTTTACTGCTGCATCCCGTTAACTTGTTTAAACCATTATTTTAATAACTACATTCTCTGGGACTGCCCCGGAATCCATCTCGTTTCATGACCTATAAAGCATGTATTTTATGGCACCCTACAGTGTCTTGGACTCGAGTTCTTGCTGTAACCAAACAAACTAAAATCTCATACTACAAAGATTTAAGATCAAAATTCCTTTTATTTTCACGTAATAATACGAAAACTGCAGAGGCCGTGGGAGCACTGCAGGTGAATCCACAGACACTCAGTGTCTCTGAAGGGACTCTCTTTCTCCTATTGTTAGGGGTGCCGGGCAATGCTCCTGGCGACTCTTTGGTAGGCAGAAGGCAGTTTTGTGTAATATTACATGTTCTGTACTGTTACATGACCATAAAGGAATCTTGAAAACACTCCCAGGAAATTCACTCTTCAATCAAGTGCATGGTTCAGCCAGTCTCAACCTTCTTGGCTGTGGCCCCCTTCGGACTCTGCTCAAAGTTTATGGGCCCCCTTCCCTGTGAAGCAGCCATTTAGTTGGTTTCTTCCATACTTCTACCACCATGCCCCCTATACACCTTGAGCCCCTTAGAGTAGCCAGGGCATCAGATTATGGAGAGAAGCCCAGGCAGAGGGGCTGAGTGGGAAAATGGATCAGCCCATGATTACATGGGGCTGATTTGATGGACCGAATGGCCTATTTCTGCTCCTATTGTCTTATTTTAGTCAATAGAACACTCCCCCTTAAATGTGCTGCAGACCCCGGTGGGGCCATAGGGTTCCCCACTGAGAATGGCTGAGTTAGATATAGAGAAAATAGTATAACGCTTTTTCAGCGCCAGCGATCAGGACAGGTGTTCGAATCCCGCCTTGTCTCCCGTGTCTGCTGGGTCTTCCCCAGGGGCTCTGGTTTCATCCCACTGTTCCAAATGTAGGTTAATGGGGTGTAAATTGGGCAACACAGACCTGTGGGCCGAAAGGGCCTGTTACTGGGCTGTATGTCTACATTTAAAAATTAGCAAGTCACAAAGATTGCACCACTTTATTGTAGTTGTATGTCATATTTCTTCGGCTTCCTGGACACAGTTAAAACACTGAATGGGTTGAGGAACGTTTCAGAGTCCAGCAAGGAGCAACACCCAGATTGTCTCCCACCCTGTGACCAAGACAGGCCCTAGAGATCCTCAGTGGGGTGGTCATGAGAATTCCTCCCCAAGGGGCTGCAGTAGTCTCCGGAATGAAAGGCAAAACTCGACATGTTTTCCGGCCTGAACAGACGAAGGGATGTCAGTGCTAAGGAACCTCGTTAATTTAGATACAGAGCAAACCTCCAACAAGACTGTCCAGTCAAACACTCCCGGGGAGGTGGGGGAGGTGGGGTGTATCAGTTAAAATCTGACTAAAGCTACATTGTCCCATCACAACCTCCCCCCATGTCAAATGTTAAGCCTGTTCTACGAACTTTTGAAAACTCCCAGGATCGGTTGGATTCAGGGGTTAAAAAATACTCCTCATTATTTTACCTCTGAAAAATGCTCTTCTGTTGTACATAAAACCCCCCCCCCCGTTCTCTCTGTTGTACATATCCCTCCCCCGTTCTCTCTGTTGTACATGTACCCCCCCCGTTCTCTATGTTGTACATATCCCCCCCATTCACTCTGTTGTACATATCCCCCCCCGTTCTCTCTGTTGTACATATCCCCCCCGTTCTCTCTGTTGTACATATCCCCCCCCCGTTCTCTCTGTTGTACATATCCCCCCCCCCGTTCTCTCTGTTGTACATATCCCCCCCGTTCTCTCTGTTGTATATTCCCCCCGTTCTCTGTTGTACATATCACCCCCTGTTCTCTCTGTTGTACATATTCCCCCCCCGTTCTCTCTGTTGTACATATTCCGCCCACGTTCTCTCTGTTGTACATATCCCCCCCCCCGTTCTCTCTGTTGTACATATCCCCCAATTCTCTCTGTTGTACATATCCCCCCCCCGTTCTCTCTGTTGTACATATCCCCCCCGTTCTCTCTGTTGTACATATCCCCCCCGTTCTCTCTGTTGTACATATCCCCCCCGTTCTCTGTTGTAGATATTCCCCCCCGTTCTCTCTGTTGTAGATATCCCCCCCGTTCTCTCTGTTGTAGATTCCCCCCCTGTTCTCTCTGTTGTACATATTCCCCCCCCCGTTCTCTCTGTTGTACATATCCCCCCCACGTTCTCTCTGTTGTACATATCCCCCCCGTTCTCTCTGTTGTACATATCCCCCCCCCCGTTCTCTCTGTTGTACATATCCCCCCCCATTCTCTCTGTTGTATATTCCCCCCGTTCTCTGTTGTATATATCACCCCCTGTTCTCTCTGTTGTACATATTCCCCCCCCCCGTTCTCTCTGTGGTACATATCCCCCCCCCCCGTTCTCTCTGTTGTACATATCCCCCCCCCTTTCTCTCTGTTGTACATATCCCCCCCGTTCTCTCTGTTGTACATATCCCCCCCGTGCTCTCTGTTGTACATATCCACCCCGTTCTCTCTGTTGTACATATCCCCCCCCCGTTCTCACTATTGTACATATCCCCCCCCGTTCTCTCTGTTGTAGATATTCCCCCCGTTCTCTGTTGTAGATATTCTCCCCATTCTCTCTGTTGTAGATATCCCCCCCCCCGTTCTCTCTGTTGTACATATCCCCCCCCCGTTCTCACTATTGTACATATCCCCTCCCCGTTCTCTCTGTTGTAGATATTCCCCCCGTTCTCTGTTGTAGATATTCTCCCCATTCTCTCTGTTGTAGATATCCCCCCCCTGTTCTCTCTGTTGTACATATCCTCCCCCTCCGTTCTCTCTGTTGTACATATCCTCCCCCCCGTTCTCTCTGTTGTACATATCCCCCCCCGTTCTCTCTGTAGATATTCCCCCCGTTCTCTGTTGTAGATATTCCCCCCATTCTCTCTGTTGTAGATATCCCCCCCGTTCTCTCTGTTGTAGATTCCCCCCCCGTTCTCTATGTTGTACATATCACCCCCTGTTCTCTCTGTTGTACATATCCCCCCCCGTTCTCTCTGTTGTACATATCCCCCCCGTTCTCTCTGTTGTAGATATTCCCCCCGTTCTCCGTTGTAGATATTCCCCCCATTCTCTCTGTTGTAGATATCCCCCCCCGTTCTCTCTGTTGTAGATTCCCCCCCCTTCTCTCTGTTGTAGATATTCCCCCCGTTCTCTGTTGTAGATATTCCCCCCATTCTCTCTGTTGTAGATAGCCCCCCCCGTTCTCTCTGTTGTAGATTCCCCCCCGTTCTCTCTGTTGTACATATCCCCCCCGTTCTCTCTGTTGTACATATCACCCCCTGTTCTCTCTGTTGTACATATCCCCCCCCGTTCTCTCTGTTGTAGATATTCCCCCCGTTCTCTGTTGTAGATATTCTCCCCATTCTCTCTGTTGTACATATCCCCCCCCGTTCTCTCTATTGTACATATCCCCCCCCGTTCTCTCTGTAGATATTCCCCCCGTTCTCTGTTGTAGATATTCCCCCCATTCTCTCTGTTGTAGATATCCCCCCCGTTCTCTCTGTTGTAGATTCCCCCCCCCGTTCTCTCTGTTGTACATATCACCCCCTGTTCTCTCTGTTGTACATATCCCCCCCCGTTCTCTCTGTTGTACATATCCCCCCCGTTCTCTCTGTTGTAGATATTCCCCCCGTTCTCTGTTGTAGATATTCCCCCCATTCTCTCTGTTGTAGATATCCCCCCCCCGTTCTCTCTGTTGTAGATTCCCCCCGTTCTCTCTGTTGTAGATATTCCCCCCGTTCTCTGTTGTAGATATTCCCCCCATTCTCTCTGTTGTACATATCCCCCCCGTTCTCTCTGTTGTACATATTCCCCCCATTCTCTCTGTTGTAGATATTCCCCCCATTCTCTGTTGTAGATATTCCCCCCATTCTCTCTGTTGTAGATATCCCCCCCCCCGTTCTCTCTGTTGTAGATTCCCCCCCTTCTCTCTGTTGTAGATATTCCCCACGTTCTCTGTTGTAGATATTCCCCCCATTCTCTCTGTTGTAGATATCCCCCCCCGTTCTCTCTGTTGTAGATTCCCCCCCGTTCTCTCTGTTGTACATATCCCCCCCGTTCTCTCTGTTGTACATATCACCCCCTGTTCTCCCTGTTGTACATATTCCCCCCCCCCGTTCTCTCTGTTGTACATATCCCCCCCACGTTCTCTCTGTTGTACATATCACCCCCTGTTCTCTCTGTTGTACATATCCCCCCCCGTTCTCTCTGTTGTACATATCCCCCCCGTTCTCTCTGTTGTAGATATTCCCCCCGTTCTCTGTTGTAGATATTCCCCCCATTCTCTCTGTTGTAGATATCCCCCCCCCGTTCTCTCTGTTGTAGATTCCCCCCGTTCTCTCTGTTGTAGATATTCCCCCCGTTCTCTGTTGTAGATATTCCCCCCATTCTCTCTGTTGTACATATCCCCCCCGTTCTCTCTGTTGTACATATTCCCCCCATTCTCTCTGTTGTAGATATTCCCCCCGTTCTCTGTTGTAGATATTCCCCCCATTCTCTCTGTTGTAGATATCCCCCCCCCCGTTCTCTCTGTTGTAGATTCCCCCCCCTTCTCTCTGTTGTAGATATTCCCCCCGTTCTCTGATGTAGATATTCCCCCCATTCTCTCTGTTGTAGATATCCCCCCCCGTTCTCTCTGTTGTAGATTCCCCCCCGTTCTCTCTGTTGTACATATCCCCCCCGTTCTCTCTGTTGTACATATCACCCCCTGTTCTCCCTGTTGTACATATTCCCCCCCCCGTTCTCTCTGTTGTACATATCCCCCCCACGTTCTCTCTGTTGTACATATCCCCCCCGTTCTCTCTGTTGTACATTCCCCCCCCCCGTTCTCTCTGTTGTACATATCCCCCCCCCGTTCTCTCTGTTGTACATATCCCCCCCGTTCTCTCTGTTGTAGATATTCCCCCCGTTCTCTGTTGTAGATATTCCCCCCATTCTCTCTGTTGTAGATATCCCCCCCCGTTCTCTCTGTTGTAGATTCCCCCCCCTTCTCTCTGTTGTAGATATTCCCCCCGTTCTCTGTTGTAGATATTCCCCCCATTCTCTCTGTTGTAGATAGCCCCCCCCCGTTCTCTCTGTTGTAGATTCCCCCCCGTTCTCTCTGTTGTACATATCCCCCCCGTTCTCTCTGTTGTACATATCACCCCCTGTTCTCTCTGTTGTACATATCCCCCCCCGTTCTCTCTGTTGTAGATATTCCCCCCGTTCTCTGTTGTAGATATTCTCCCCATTCTCTCTGTTGTACATATCCCCCCCCCGTTCTCTCTATTGTACATATCCCCCCCCGTTCTCTCTGTAGATATTCCCCCCGTTCTCTGTTGTAGATATTCCCCCCATTCTCTCTGTTGTAGATATCCCCCCCGTTCTCTCTGTTGTAGATTCCCCCCCCCCGTTCTCTCTGTTGTACATATCACCCCCTGTTCTCTCTGTTGTACATATCCCCCCCCGTTCTCTCTGTTGTACATATCCCCCCCGTTCTCTCTGTTGTAGATATTCCCCCCGTTCTCTGTTGTAGATATTCCCCCCATTCTCTCTGTTGTAGATATCCCCCCCCCGTTCTCTCTGTTGTAGATTCCCCCCGTTCTCTCTGTTGTAGATATTCCCCCCGTTCTCTGTTGTAGATATTCCCCCCATTCTCTCTGTTGTACATATCCCCCCCGTTCTCTCTGTTGTACATATTCCCCCCATTCTCTCTGTTGTAGATATTCCCCCCGTTCTCTGTTGTAGATATTCCCCCCATTCTCTCTGTTGTAGATATCCCCCCCCCGTTCTCTCTGTTGTAGATTCCCCCCCCTTCTCTCTGTTGTAGATATTCCCCCCGTTCTCTGTTGTAGATATTCCCCCCATTCTCTCTGTTGTAGATATCCCCCCCGTTCTCTCTGTTGTAGATTCCCCCCCGTTCTCTCTGTTGTACATATCCCCCCCGTTCTCTCTGTTCTACATATCACCCCCTGTTCTCCCTGTTGTACATATTCCCCCCCCCCGTTCTCTCTGTTGTACATATCCCCCCCACGTTCTCTCTGTTGTACATATCCCCCCCGTTCTCTCTGTTGTACATATCCCCCCCCGTTCTCTCTGTTGTACATATCCCCCCCCGTTCTCTCTGTTGTATATTCCCCCCGTTCTCTGTTGTACATATCACCCCCTGTTCTCTCTGTTGTACATATCCCCCCCCGTTCTCTCTGTTGTAGATATTCCCCCCGTTCGCTGTTGTACATATCCCCCCGTTCTCTCTGTTGTACATATCCCCCCCCCGTTCTCTCTGTTGTAGATATTCCCCCCGTTCTCTGTTGTAGATATTCTCCCCATTCTCTCTGTTGTACATATCCCCCCCCGTTCTCTCTGTTGTACATATCCCCCCCCCGTTCTCTCTGTAGATATTCCCCCCGTTCTCTGTTGTAGATATTCCCCCCATTAGCTCTGTTGTAGATATCCCCCCCGTTCTCTCTGTTGTAGATACCCCCCCCGTTCTCTCTGTTGTACATATCACCCCTGTTCTCTCTGTTGTACATATCCCCCCCCGTTCTCTCTGTTGTACATATCCCCCCCGTTCTCTCTGTTGTAGATATTCCCCCCGTTCTCTGTTGTAGATATTCCCCCCATTCTCTCTGTTGTAGATATCCCCCCCCGTTCTCTCTGTTCTAGATTCCCCCCCCCTTCTCTCTGTTGTACATATCACCCCCTGTTCTCTCTGTTGTACATATCCCCCCCGTTCTCTCCGTTGTAGATATTCCCCCCGTTCTCTGTTGTAGATATTCCCCCCATTCTCTCTGTTGTAGATATCCCCCCCCCGTTCTCTCTGTTGTAGATTCCCCCCCGTTCTCTCTGTTGTACATATCCCTCCCCCGTTCTCTCTGTTGTACATATACCCCCCCGTTCTCTATGTTGTACATATCCCCCCCATTCACTCTGTTGTACATATCCCCCCCCGTTCTCTCTGTTGTACATATCCCCCCCACCCCATTCTCTGTGTTGTACATATCCCTCCCCCATTCTCTCTGTTGGACTTATCCCCCCCCCGTACTCTCTGTTGTACATATCCCCCCCGTTCTCTCTGTTGTACATATCCCCCCCCGTTCTCTCTGTTGTACATATCCCCCCCGTTCTCTCTGTTGTACATATCGCCCCACCCCCGTTCTCTCTGTTGTACATATTCCGCCCCCGTTCTCTCTGTTGTACATATCCCCCCGTTCTCTCTGTTGTACATATCCCCCCCCGTTCTCTCTGTTGTACATATCCCCCCCGTTCTCTCTGTTGTACATATCCCCCCCGTTCTCTCTGTTGTACATATCCCCCCCGTTCTCTCTGTTGTACATATCCCCCCCGTTCTCTGTTGTAGATATTCCCCCCCGTTCTCTCTGTTGTAGATATCCCCCCCCCCATTCTCTCTGTTGTAGATTCCCCCCCTGTTCTCTCTGTTGTACATATTCCCCCCCCCCCGTTCTCTCTGTTGTACATATCCCCCCCACGTTCTCTCTGTTGTACATATCCCCCCCGTTCTCTCTGTTGTACATATCCCCCCCCGTTCTCTCTGTTGTACATATCCCCCCCCCGTTCTCTCTGTTGTACATATCCCCCCCGTTCTCTCTGTTGTATATTCCCCCCGTTCTCTGTTGAACATATCACCCCCTGTTCTCTCTGTTGTACATATTCCCCCCCCGTTCTCTCTGTTGTACATATTCCGCCCACGTTCTCTCTGTTCTACATATCCCCCCCCCCGTTCTCTCTGTTGTACATATCCCCCCATTCTCTCTGTTGTACATATCCCCCCCCGTTCTCTCTGTTGTACATATCCCCCCCGTTCTCTCTGTTGTACATATCCCCCCCGTTCTCTCTGTTGTACATATCCCCCCCGTTCTCTGTTGTAGATATTCCCCCCCGTTCTCTCTGTTGTAGATATCCCCCCCCGTTCTCTCTGTTGTAGATTCCCCCCCTGTTCTCTCTGTTGTACATATTCCCCACCCCGTTCTCTCTGTTGTACATATCCCCCCCACGTTCTCTCTGTTGTACATATCCCCCCCGTTCTCTCTGTTGTACATATCCCCCCCCCCGTTCTCTCTGTTGTACATATCCCCCCCCATTCTCTCTGTTGTATATTCCCCCCGTTCTCTGTTGTATATATCACCCCCTGTTCTCTCTGTTGTACATATTCCCCCCCCCGTTCTCTCTGTGGTACATATCCCCCCCCCGTTCTCTCTGTTGTACATATCCCCCCCCGTTCTCTCTGTTGTACATATCCCCCCCGTTCTCTCTGTTGTACATATCCCCCCCGTGCTCTCTGTTGTACATATCCACCCCGTTCTCTCTGTTGTACATATCCCCCCCCCGTTCTCACTATTGTACATATCCCCCCCCCGTTCTCTATGTTGTAGATATTCCCCCCGTTCTCTGTTGTAGATATTCTCCCCATTCTCTCTGTTGTAGATATCCCCCCCTGTTCTCTCTGTTGTACATATCCTCCCCCCCGTTCTCTCTGTTGTACATATCCTCCCCCCCCGTTCTCTCTGTTGTACATATCCCCCCCCGTTCTCTCTGTAGATATTCCCCCCGTTCTCTGTTGTAGATATTCCCCCCATTCTCTCTGTTGTAGATATCCCCCCCGTTCTCTCTGTTGTAGATTCCCCCCCGTTCTCTATGTTGTACATATCACCCCCTGTTCTCTCTGTTGTACATATCCCCCCCCGTTCTCTCTGTTGTACATATCCCCCCCGTTCTCTCTGTTGTAGATATTCCCCCCGTTCTCTGTTGTAGATATTCCCCCCATTCTCTCTGTTGTAGATATCCCCCCCCCGTTCTCTCTGTTGTAGATTCCCCCCCCTTCTCTCTGTTGTAGATATTCCCCCCGTTCTCTGTTGTAGATATTCCCCCCATTCTCTCTGTTGTAGATATCCCCCCCCGTTCTCTCTGTTGTAGATTCCCCCCCGTTCTCTCTGTTGTACATATCCCCCCCGTTCTCTCTGTTGTACATATCACCCCCTGTTCTCTCTGTTGTACATATCCCCCCCCGTTCTCTCTGTTGTAGATATTCCCCCCGTTCTCTGTTGTAGATATTCTCCCCATTCTCTCTGTGGTACATATCCCCCCCCGTTCTCTCTATTGTACATATCCCCCCCCGTTCTCTCTGTAGATATTCCCCCCGTTCTCTGTTGTAGATATTCCCCCCATTCTCTCTGTTGTAGATATCCCCCCCGTTCTCTCTGTTGTATATTCCCCTCGTTCTCTGTTGTACATATCACCCCCTGTTCTCTCTGTTGTACATATCCCCCCCCGTTCTCTCTGTTGTAGATATTCCCCCCTTTCTCTGTTGTACATATCCCCCCCGTTCTCTCTGTTGTACATATCCCCCCCCCCCCGTTCTCTCTGTTGTAGATATTCCCCCCGTTCTCTGTTGTAGATATTCTCCCCATTCTCTCTGTTGTACATATCCCCCCCCGTTCTCTCTGTTGTACATATCCCCCCCCCGTTCTCTCTGTAGATATTCCCCCCGTTCTCTGTTGTAGATATTCCCCCCATTCTCTCTGTTGTAGATATCCCCCCGTTCTCTCTGTTGTAGATTCCCCCCCCGTTCTCTCTGTTGTACATATCACCCCTGTTCTCTCTGTTGTACATATCCCCCCCCCGTTCTCTCTGTTGTACATATCCCCCCCGTTCTCTCTGTTGTAGATATTCCCCCCGTTCTCTGTTGTAGATATTCCCCCCATTCTCTCTGTTGTAGATATCACCCCCTGTTCTCTCTGTTGTACATATCCCCCCCACGTTCTCTCTGTTGTACATATCCCCCCCGTTCTCTCTGTTGTACATATCCCCCCCCGTTCTCTCTGTTGTACATATCCCCCACGTTCTCTCTGTTGTAGATATTCCCCCCGTTCTCTGTTGTACATATCCCCCCCGTTCTCTCTGTTGTACATATCCCCCCCCCGTTCTCTCTGTTGTAGATATTCCCCCCGTTCTCTGTTGTAGATATTCTCCCCATTCTCTCTGTTGTACATATCCCCCCCCGTTTACTCTGTTGTACATATCCCCCCCCCCGTTCTCTCTGTAGATATTCCCCCCGTTCTCTGTTGTAGATATTCCCCCATTCTCCCTGTTGTAGATATCCCCCCCGTTCTCTCTGTTGTAGATTCCCCCCCGTTCTCTCTGTTGTACATATCACCCCTGTTCTCTCTGTTGTACATATCCCCCCCCGTTCTCTCTGTTGTACATATCCCCACCGTTCTCTCTGTTGTAGATATTCCCCCCGTTCTCTGTTGTAGATATTCCCCCCATTCTCTCTGTTGTAGATATCCCCCCCGTTCTCTCTGTTCTAGATTCCCCCCTTCTCTCTGTTGTACATATCACCCCCGTTCTCTCTGTTGTACATATCCACCCCGTTCTCTCTGTTGTACATACCCCCCCCCCGTTCTCTCTGTTGTAGATATTCCCCCCGTTCTCTGTTGTAGATATTGCCCCCATTCTCTCTGTTGTAGATATCCCCCCCGTTCTCTCTGTTTTAGATTCCCCCCCGTTCTCTCTGTTGTACATATCCCCCCGTTCTCTCTGTTGTACATATCCCCCCCATTCTCTCTGTTGTAGATATCCCCCCCGTTCTCTCTGTTGTAGATTCCCCCCGTTCTCTCTGTTGTATATTCCCCCCCCGTTCTCTCTGTTGTACATATCACCCCCCCCGTTCTCTCTGTTGTACATATCCCCCTCCCGTTCTCTCTGTTGTACATATCCCCCCCGTTCTCTCTGTTGTACATATCCCCCCCCGTTCTCTCTGTTGTACATATCCACCCCGTTCTCTCTGTTGTACATATCCCCCCACCCCCGTTCTCTCTGTTGTAGATATTCCCCCCGTTCTCTGTTGTAGATATTCTCCCCATTCTCTCTGTTGTAGATATCCCCCCCTGTTCTCTCTGTTGTACATATCCTCCCCCCCCGTTCTCTCTGTTGTACATATCCCCCCCCGTTCTCTCTGTTGTAGATATTCCCCCCGTTCTCTGTTGTAGATATTCCCCCCATTCTCTCTGTTGTAGATATCCCCCCTGTTCTCTCTGTTGTAGATTCCCCCCTTCTCTCTGTTGTACATATCACCCCCTGTTCTCTCTGTTGTACATATCCCCCCCCCCGTTCTCTCTGTTGTACATATCCACCCCGTTCTCTCTGTTGTACATACCCCCCCCCGTTCTCTCTGTTGTAGATATTCCCCCCGTTCTCTGTTGTAGATATTCCCCCCCGTTCTCTCTGTTGTAGATATCCCCCCCCGTTCTCTCTGTTGTAGATTCCCCCCCTGTTCTCTCTGTTGTAAATATTCCCCACCCCGTTCTCTCTGTTGTACATATCCCCCCCACGTTCTCTCTGTTGTACATATCCCCCCCGTTCTCTCTGTTGTACATATCCCCCCCCCGTTCTCTCTGTTGTACATATCCCCCCCCCATTCTCTCTGTTGTATATTCCCCCCGTTCTCTGTTGTATATATCACCCCCTGTTCTCTCTGTTGTACATATTCCCCCCCCCGTTCTCTCTGTGGTACATATCCCCCCCCGTTCTCTCTGTTGTACATATCCCCCCCCCGTTCTCTCTGTTGTACATATCCCCCCCGTTCTCTCTGTTGTACATATCCCCCCCGTGCTCTCTGTTGTACATATCCACCCCGTTCTCTCTGTTGTACATATCCCCCCCCCGTTCTCACTATTGTACATATCCCCCCCCGTTCTCTCTGTTGTAGATATTCCCCCCGTTCTCTGTTGTAGATATTCTCCCCATTCTCTCTGTTGTAGATATCCCCCCCTGTTCTCTCTGTTGTACATATCCTCCCCCCCGTTCTCTCTGTTGTACATATCCTCCCCCCCCATTCTCTCTGTTGTACATATCCCCCCCCGTTCTCTCTGTAGATATTCCCCCCGTTCTCTGTTGTAGATATTCCCCCATTCTCCCTGTTGTAGATATCCCCCCCGTTCTCTCTGTTGTAGATTCCCCCCCCGTTCTCTCTGTTGTACATATCACCCCTGTTCTCTCTGTTGTACATATCCCCCCCCGTTCTCTCTGTTGTACATATCCCCTCCGTTCTCTCTGTTGTAGATATTCCCCCCGTTCTCTGTTGTAGATATTCCCCCCATTCTCTCTGTTGTAGATATCCCCCCCGTTCTCTCTGTTCTAGATTCCCCCCTTCTCTCTGTTGTACATATCACCCCCGTTCTCTCTGTTGTACATATCCACCCCGTTCTCTCTGTTGTACATACCCCCCCCCCGTTCTCTCTGTTGTAGATATTCCCCCCGTTCTCTGTTGTAGATATTGCCCCCATTCTCTCTGTTGTAGATATCCCCCCCCGTTCTCTCTGTTGTAGATTCCCCCCCGTTCTCTCTGTTGTACATATCCCCCCGTTCTCTCTGTTGTACATATCCCCCCCATTCTCTCTGTTGTAGATATCCCCCCCGTTCTCTCTGTTGTAGATTCCCCCCGTTCTCTCTGTTGTATATTCCCCCCCCGTTCTCTCTGTTGTACATATCACCCCCCCCGTTCTCTCTGTTGTACATAACCCCCCCCCCCGTTCTCTCTGTTGTACATATCCCCCCCGTTCTCTCTGTTGTACATATCCCCCCCCCGTTCTCTCTGTTGTACATATCCCCCCCCATTCTCTCTGTTGTATATTCCCCCCGTTCTCTGTTGTATATATCACCCCCTGTTCTCTCTGTTGTACATATTCCCCCCCCCGTTCTCTCTGTGGTACATATCCCCCCCCCGTTCTCTCTGTTGTACATATCCCCCCCCGTTCTCTCTGTTGTACATATCCCCCCCGTTCTCTCTGTTGTACATATCCCCCCCGTGCTCTCTGTTGTACATATCCACCCCGTTCTCTCTGTTGTACATATCCCCCCCCCGTTCTCACTATTGTACATATCCCCCCCCCGTTCTCTCTGTTGTAGATATTCCCCCCGTTCTCTGTTGTAGATATTCTCCCCATTCTCTCTGTTGTAGATATCCCCCCCTGTTCTCTCTGTTGTACATATCCTCCCCCCCGTTCTCTCTGTTGTACATATCCTCCCCCCCCGTTCTCTCTGTTGTACATATCCCCCCCCGTTCTCTCTGTAGATATTCCCCCCGTTCTCTGTTGTAGATATTCCCCCCATTCTCTCTGTTGTAGATATCCCCCCCGTTCTCTCTGTTGTAGATTCCCCCCCGTTCTCTATGTTGTACATATCACCCCCTGTTCTCTCTGTTGTACATATCCCCCCCCTGTTCTCTCTGTTGTACATATCCCCCCCGTTCTCTCTGTTGTAGATATTCCCCCCGTTCTCTGTTGTAGATATTCCCCCCATTCTCTCTGTTGTAGATATCCCCCCCCCGTTCTCTCTGTTGTAGATTCCCCCCCCTTCTCTCTGTTGTAGATATTCCCCCCGTTCTCTGTTGTAGATATTCCCCCCATTCTCTCTGTTGTAGATATCCCCCCCGTTCTCTCTGTTGTAGATTCCCCCCCGTTCTCTCTGTTGTAAATATCCCCCCCGTTCTCTCTGTTGTACATATCACCCCCTGTTCTCTCTGTTGTACATATCCCCCCCCGTTCTCTCTGTTGTAGATATTCCCCCCGTTCTCTGTTGTAGATATTCTCCCCATTCTCTCTGTGGTACATATCCCCCCCCGTTCTCTCTATTGTACATATCCCCCCCCGTTCTCTCTGTAGATATTCCCCCCGTTCTCTGTTGTAGATATTCCCCCCATTCTCTCTGTTGTAGATATCCCCCCCGTTCTCTCTGTTGTATATTCCCCCCGTTCTCTGTTGTACATATCACCCCCTGTTCTCTCTGTTGTACATATCCCCCCCCGTTCTCTCTGTTGTAGATATTCCCCCCGTTCTCTGTTGTACATATCCCCCCCGTTCTCTCTGTTGTACATATCCCCCCCCCCCGTTCTCTCTGTTGTAGATATTCCCCCCGTTCTCTGTTGTAGATATTCTCCCCATTCTCTCTGTTGTACATATCCCCCCCCGTTCTCTCTGTTGTACATATCCCCCCCCGTTCTCTCTGTAGATATTCCCCCCGTTCTCTGTTGTAGATATTCCCCCCATTCTCTCTGTTGTAGATATCCCCCCGTTCTCTCTGTTGTAGATTCCCCCCCCGTTCTCTCTGTTGTACATATCACCCCTGTTCTCTCTGTTGTACATATCCCCCCCCCGTTCTCTCTGTTGTACATATCCCCCCCGTTCTCTCTGTTGTAGATATTCCCCCCGTTCTCTGTTGTAGATATTCCCCCCATTCTCTCTGTTGTAGATATCCCCCCCGTTCTCTCTGTTCTAGATTCCCCCCCCTTCTCTCTGTTGTACATATCACCCCCTGTTCTCTCTGTTGTACATATCCCCCCCCAGTTCTCTCCGTTGTAGATATTCCCCCTGTTCTCTGTTGTAGATATTCCCCCCATTCTCTCTGTTGTAGATATCCCCCCCCGTTCTCTCTGTTGTAGATTCCCCCCCGTTCTATCTGTTGTACATATCCCCCCTGTTCTCTCTGTTGTACATATCCCCCCCCGTTCTCTCTGTTGTACATATCCCCCCCCGTTCTCTCTGTAGATATTCCCCCCGTTCTCTGTTGTAGATATTCCCCCCATTCACTCTGTTGTAGATATCCCCCCCGTTCTCTCTGTTGTAGATTCCCCCCCCCGTTCACTCTGTTGTACATATCACCCCCTGTTCTCTCTGTTGTACATATCCCCCCCCCGTTCTCTCTGTTGTACATATCCCCCCCGTTCTCTCTGTTGTAGATATTCCCCCCGTTCTCTGTTGTAGATATTCTCCCCATTCTCTCTGTTGTACATATCCCCCCCCGTTCTCTCTGTTGTACATATCCACCCCGTTCTCTCTGTTGTACATATCCCCCCACCCCCGTTCTCTCTGTTGTAGATATTCCCCCCGTTCTCTGTTGTAGATATTCTCCCCATTCTCTCTGTTGTAGATATCCCCCCCTGTTCTCTCTGTTGTACATATCCTCCCCCCCCGTTCTCTCTGTTGTACATATCCCCCCCCGTTCTCTCTGTTGTAGATATTCCCCCCGTTCTCTGTTGTAGATATTCCCCCCATTCTCTCTGTTGTAGATATCCCCCCTGTTCTCTCTGTTGTAGATTCCCCCCTTCTCTCTGTTGTACATATCACCCCCTGTTCTCTCTGTTGTACATATCCCCCCCCCCGTTCTCTCTGTTGTACATATCCACCCCGTTCTCTCTGTTGTACATACCCCCCCCCGTTCTCTCTGTTGTAGATATTCCCCCCGTTCTCTGTTGTAGATATTCCCCCCCGTTCTCTCTGTTGTAGATATCCCCCCCGTTCTCTCTGTTGTAGATTCCCCCCCTGTTCTCTCTGTTGTAAATATTCCCCACCCCGTTCTCTCTGTTGTACATATCCCCCCCACGTTCTCTCTGTTGTACATATCCCCCCCGTTCTCTCTGTTGTACATATCCCCCCCCCGTTCTCTCTGTTGTACATATCCCCCCCCCATTCTCTCTGTTGTATATTCCCCCCGTTCTCTGTTGTATATATCACCCCCTGTTCTCTCTGTTGTACATATTCCCCCCCCCGTTCTCTCTGTGGTACATATCCCCCCCCGTTCTCTCTGTTGTACATATCCCCCCCCCGTTCTCTCTGTTGTACATATCCCCCCCGTTCTCTCTGTTGTACATATCCCCCCCGTGCTCTCTGTTGTACATATCCACCCCGTTCTCTCTGTTGTACATATCCCCCCCCCGTTCTCACTATTGTACATATCCCCCCCCGTTCTCTCTGTTGTAGATATTCCCCCCGTTCTCTGTTGTAGATATTCTCCCCATTCTCTCTGTTGTAGATATCCCCCCCTGTTCTCTCTGTTGTACATATCCTCCCCCCCGTTCTCTCTGTTGTACATATCCTCCCCCCCCATTCTCTCTGTTGTACATATCCCCCCCCGTTCTCTCTGTAGATATTCCCCCCGTTCTCTGTTGTAGATATTCCCCCATTCTCCCTGTTGTAGATATCCCCCCCGTTCTCTCTGTTGTAGATTCCCCCCCCGTTCTCTCTGTTGTACATATCACCCCTGTTCTCTCTGTTGTACATATCCCCCCCCGTTCTCTCTGTTGTACATATCCCCTCCGTTCTCTCTGTTGTAGATATTCCCCCCGTTCTCTGTTGTAGATATTCCCCCCATTCTCTCTGTTGTAGATATCCCCCCCGTTCTCTCTGTTCTAGATTCCCCCCTTCTCTCTGTTGTACATATCACCCCCGTTCTCTCTGTTGTACATATCCACCCCGTTCTCTCTGTTGTACATACCCCCCCCCCGTTCTCTCTGTTGTAGATATTCCCCCCGTTCTCTGTTGTAGATATTGCCCCCATTCTCTCTGTTGTAGATATCCCCCCCCGTTCTCTCTGTTGTAGATTCCCCCCCGTTCTCTCTGTTGTACATATCCCCCCGTTCTCTCTGTTGTACATATCCCCCCCATTCTCTCTGTTGTAGATATCCCCCCCGTTCTCTCTGTTGTAGATTCCCCCCGTTCTCTCTGTTGTATATTCCCCCCCCGTTCTCTCTGTTGTACATATCACCCCCCCCGTTCTCTCTGTTGTACATAACCCCCCCCCCCGTTCTCTCTGTTGTACATATCCCCCCCGTTCTCTCTGTTGTACATATCCCCCCCCCGTTCTCTCTGTTGTACATATCCCCCCCCATTCTCTCTGTTGTATATTCCCCCCGTTCTCTGTTGTATATATCACCCCCTGTTCTCTCTGTTGTACATATTCCCCCCCCCGTTCTCTCTGTGGTACATATCCCCCCCCCGTTCTCTCTGTTGTACATATCCCCCCCCGTTCTCTCTGTTGTACATATCCCCCCCGTTCTCTCTGTTGTACATATCCCCCCCGTGCTCTCTGTTGTACATATCCACCCCGTTCTCTCTGTTGTACATATCCCCCCCCCGTTCTCACTATTGTACATATCCCCCCCCCGTTCTCTCTGTTGTAGATATTCCCCCCGTTCTCTGTTGTAGATATTCTCCCCATTCTCTCTGTTGTAGATATCCCCCCCTGTTCTCTCTGTTGTACATATCCTCCCCCCCGTTCTCTCTGTTGTACATATCCTCCCCCCCCGTTCTCTCTGTTGTACATATCCCCCCCCGTTCTCTCTGTAGATATTCCCCCCGTTCTCTGTTGTAGATATTCCCCCCATTCTCTCTGTTGTAGATATCCCCCCCGTTCTCTCTGTTGTAGATTCCCCCCCGTTCTCTATGTTGTACATATCACCCCCTGTTCTCTCTGTTGTACATATCCCCCCCCTGTTCTCTCTGTTGTACATATCCCCCCCGTTCTCTCTGTTGTAGATATTCCCCCCGTTCTCTGTTGTAGATATTCCCCCCATTCTCTCTGTTGTAGATATCCCCCCCCCGTTCTCTCTGTTGTAGATTCCCCCCCCTTCTCTCTGTTGTAGATATTCCCCCCGTTCTCTGTTGTAGATATTCCCCCCATTCTCTCTGTTGTAGATATCCCCCCCGTTCTCTCTGTTGTAGATTCCCCCCCGTTCTCTCTGTTGTAAATATCCCCCCCGTTCTCTCTGTTGTACATATCACCCCCTGTTCTCTCTGTTGTACATATCCCCCCCCGTTCTCTCTGTTGTAGATATTCCCCCCGTTCTCTGTTGTAGATATTCTCCCCATTCTCTCTGTGGTACATATCCCCCCCCGTTCTCTCTATTGTACATATCCCCCCCCGTTCTCTCTGTAGATATTCCCCCCGTTCTCTGTTGTAGATATTCCCCCCATTCTCTCTGTTGTAGATATCCCCCCCGTTCTCTCTGTTGTATATTCCCCCCGTTCTCTGTTGTACATATCACCCCCTGTTCTCTCTGTTGTACATATCCCCCCCCGTTCTCTCTGTTGTAGATATTCCCCCCGTTCTCTGTTGTACATATCCCCCCCGTTCTCTCTGTTGTACATATCCCCCCCCCCCCGTTCTCTCTGTTGTAGATATTCCCCCCGTTCTCTGTTGTAGATATTCTCCCCATTCTCTCTGTTGTACATATCCCCCCCCGTTCTCTCTGTTGTACATATCCCCCCCCGTTCTCTCTGTAGATATTCCCCCCGTTCTCTGTTGTAGATATTCCCCCCATTCTCTCTGTTGTAGATATCCCCCCGTTCTCTCTGTTGTAGATTCCCCCCCCGTTCTCTCTGTTGTACATATCACCCCTGTTCTCTCTGTTGTACATATCCCCCCCCCGTTCTCTCTGTTGTACATATCCCCCCCGTTCTCTCTGTTGTAGATATTCCCCCCGTTCTCTGTTGTAGATATTCCCCCCATTCTCTCTGTTGTAGATATCCCCCCCGTTCTCTCTGTTCTAGATTCCCCCCCCTTCTCTCTGTTGTACATATCACCCCCTGTTCTCTCTGTTGTACATATCCCCCCCCAGTTCTCTCCGTTGTAGATATTCCCCCTGTTCTCTGTTGTAGATATTCCCCCCATTCTCTCTGTTGTAGATATCCCCCCCCCGTTCTCTCTGTTGTAGATTCCCCCCCGTTCTATCTGTTGTACATATCCCCCCTGTTCTCTCTGTTGTACATATCCCCCCCCGTTCTCTCTGTTGTACATATCCCCCCCCGTTCTCTCTGTAGATATTCCCCCCGTTCTCTGTTGTAGATATTCCCCCCATTCACTCTGTTGTAGATATCCCCCCCGTTCTCTCTGTTGTAGATTCCCCCCCCCGTTCACTCTGTTGTACATATCACCCCCTGTTCTCTCTGTTGTACATATCCCCCCCCCGTTCTCTCTGTTGTACATATCCCCCCCGTTCTCTCTGTTGTAGATATTCCCCCCGTTCTCTGTTGTAGATATTCTCCCCATTCTCTCTGTTGTACATATCCCCCCCCATTCTCTCTGTTGTACATATCCCCCCCCCGTTCTCTCTGTAGATATTCCCCCCGTTCTCTGTTGTAGATATTCCCCCCATTATCTCTGTTGTAGATATCCCCCCCGTTCTCTCTGTTGTAGATTCCCCCCCCGTTCTCTATGTTGTACATATCACCCCCTGTTCTCTCTGTTGTACATATCCCCCCCGTTCTCTCTGTTGTACATATCCCCCCCGTTCTCTCTGTTGTAGATATTCCCCCCGTTCTCTGTGGTAGATATTCCCCCCATTCTCTCTGTTGTAGATATCCCCCCCCCCGTTCTCTCTGTTGTAGATTCCCCCCCGTTCTCTCTGTTGTAGATATTCCCCCCGTTCTCTGTTGTAGATATTCCCCCCCATTCTCTCTGTTGTACATATCCCCCCCGTTCTCTCTGTTGTACATATTCCCCCCATTCTCTCTGTTGTAGATATTCCCCCGTTCTCTGTTGTAGATATTCCCCCCATTCTCTCTGTTGTAGATATCCCCCCCCCGTTCTCTCTGTTGTAGATTCCCCCCCTTCTCTCTGTTGTAGATATTCCCCCCGTTCTCTGTTGTAGCTATTCCCCCCATTCTCTCTGTTGTAGATATCCCCCCCGTTCTCTCTGTTGTAGATTCCCCCCCGTTCTCTCTGTTGTACATATCCCCCCCTTTCTCTCTGTTGTACATATCACCCCCTGTTCTCTCTGTTGTACATATCCCCCCCACGTTCTCTCTGTTGTACATATCCCCCCCGTTCTCTCTGTTGTACATATCCCCCCCCGTTCTCTCTGTTGTACATATCCCCCACGTTCTCTCTGTTGTAGATATTCCCCCCGTTCTCTGTTGTACATATCCCCCCCGTTCTCTCTGTTGTACATATCCCCCCCCCGTTCTCTCTGTTGTAGATATTCCCCCCGTTCTCTGTTGTAGATATTCTCCCCATTCTCTCTGTTGTACATATCCCCCCCCGTTTACTCTGTTGTACATATCCCCCCCCCCGTTCTCTCTGTAGATATTCCCCCCGTTCTCTGTTGTAGATATTCCCCCATTCTCCCTGTTGTAGATATCCCCCCCGTTCTCTCTGTTGTAGATTCCCCCCCGTTCTCTCTGTTGTACATATCACCCCTGTTCTCTCTGTTATACATATCCCCCCCCGTTCTCTCTGTTGTACATATCCCCACCGTTCTCTCTGTTGTAGATATTCCCCCCGTTCTCTGTTGTAGATATTCCCCCCATTCTCTCTGTTGTAGATATCCCCCCCGTTCTCTCTGTTCTAGATTCCCCCCTTCTCTCTGTTGTACATATCACCCCCGTTCTCTCTGTTGTACATATCCACCCCGTTCTCTCTGTTGTACATACCCCCCCCCCGTTCTCTCTGTTGTAGATATTCCCCCCGTTCTCTGTTGTAGATATTGCCCCCATTCTCTCTGTTGTAGATATCCCCCCCCGTTCTCTCTGTTTTAGATTCCCCCCCGTTCTCTCTGTTGTACATATCCCCCCGTTCTCTCTGTTGTACATATCCCCCCCATTCTCTCTGTTGTAGATATCCCCCCCGTTCTCTCTGTTGTAGATTCCCCCCGTTCTCTCTGTTGTATATTCCCCCCCCGTTCTCTCTGTTGTACATATCACCCCCCCCGTTCTCTCTGTTGTACATATCCCCCTCCCGTTCTCTCTGTTGTACATATCCCCCCCGTTCTCTCTGTTGTACATATCCCCCCCCGTTCTCTCTGTTGTACATATCCACCCCGTTCTCTCTGTTGTACATATCCCCCCACCCCCGTTCTCTCTGTTGTAGATATTCCCCCCGTTCTCTGTTGTAGATATTCTCCCCATTCTCTCTGTTGTAGATATCCCCCCCTGTTCTCTCTGTTGTACATATCCTCCCCCCCCATTCTCTCTGTTGTACATATCCCCCCCCGTTCTCTCTGTTGTAGATATTCCCCCCGTTCTCTGTTGTAGATATTCCCCCCATTCTCTCTGTTGTAGATATCCCCCCTGTTCTCTCTGTTGTAGATTCCCCCCTTCTCTCTGTTGTACATATCACCCCCTGTTCTCTCTGTTGTACATATCCCCCCCCCGTTCTCTCTGTTGTACATATCCACCCCGTTCTCTCTGTTGTACATACCCCCCCCCCGTTCTCTCTGTTGTAGATATTCCCCCCGTTCTCTGTTGTAGATATTCCCCCCCGTTCTCTCTGTTGTAGATATCCCCCCCCGTTCTCTCTGTTGTAGATTCCCCCCCTGTTCTCTCTGTTGTAAATATTCCCCACCCCGTTCTCTCTGTTGTACATATCCCCCCCACGTTCTCTCTGTTGTACATATCCCCCCCGTTCTCTCTGTTGTACATATCCCCCCCCCCGTTCTCTCTGTTGTACATATCCCCCCCCCATTCTCTCTGTTGTATATTCCCCCCGTTCTCTGTTGTATATATCACCCCCTGTTCTCTCTGTTGTACATATTCCCCCCCCCGTTCTCTCTGTGGTACATATCCCCCCCCCCGTTCTCTCTGTTGTACATATCCCCCCCCCGTTCTCTCTGTTGTACATATCCCCCCCGTTCTCTCTGTTGTACATATCCCCCCCGTGCTCTCTGTTGTACATATCCACCCCGTTCTCTCTGTTGTACATATCCCCCCCCCGTTCTCACTATTGTACATATCCCCCCCGTTCTCTCTGTTGTAGATATTCCCCCCGTTCTCTGTTGTAGATATTCTCCCCATTCTCTCTGTTGTAGATATCCCCCCCTGTTCTCTCTGTTGTACATATCCTCCCCCCCCGTTCTCTCTGTTGTACATATCCTCCCCCCCCATTCTCTCTGTTGTACATATCCCCCCCCGTTCTCTCTGTAGATATTCCCCCCGTTCTCTGTTGTAGATATTCCCCCATTCTCCCTGTTGTAGATATCCCCCCCGTTCTCTCTGTTGTAGATTCCCCCCCCGTTCTCTCTGTTGTACATATCACCCCTGTTCTCTCTGTTGTACATATCCCCCCCCGTTCTCTCTGTTGTACATATCCCCTCCGTTCTCTCTGTTGTAGATATTCCCCCCGTTCTCTGTTGTAGATATTCCCCCCATTCTCTCTGTTGTAGATATCCCCCCCGTTCTCTCTGTTCTAGATTCCCCCCTTCTCTCTGTTGTACATATCACCCCCGTTCTCTCTGTTGTACATATCCACCCCGTTCTCTCTGTTGTACATACCCCCCCCCCGTTCTCTCTGTTGTAGATATTCCCCCCGTTCTCTGTTGTAGATATTGCCCCCATTCTCTCTGTTGTAGATATCCCCCCCCGTTCTCTCTGTTGTAGATTCCCCCCCGTTCTCTCTGTTGTACATATCCCCCCGTTCTCTCTGTTGTACATATCCCCCCCATTCTCTCTGTTGTAGATATCCCCCCCGTTCTCTCTGTTGTAGATTCCCCCCGTTCTCTCTGTTGTATATTCCCCCCCCGTTCTCTCTGTTGTACATATCACCCCCCCCGTTCTCTCTGTTGTACATAACCCCCCCCCCCGTTCTCTCTGTTGTACATATCCCCCCCGTTCTCTCTGTTGTACATATCCCCCCCCGTTCTCTCTGTTGTACATATCCACCCCGTTCTCTCTGTTGTACATATCCCCCCACCCCCGTTCTCTCTGTTGTAGATATTCCCCCCGTTCTCTGTTGTAGATATTCTCCCCATTCTCTCTGTTGTAGATATCCCCCCCTGTTCTCTCTGTTGTACATATCCTCCCCCCCCGTTCTCTCTGTTGTACATATCCCCCCCGTTCTCTCTGTTGTAGATATTCCCCCCGTTCTCTGTTGTAGATATTCCCCCCATTCTCTCTGTTGTAGATATCCCCCCTGTTCTCTCTGTTGTAGATTCCCCCCTTCTCTCTGTTGTACATATCACCCCCTGTTCTCTCTGTTGTACATATCCCCCCCCGTTCTCTCTGTTGTACATATCCAGCCCGTTCTCTCTGTTGTAGATATTCCCCCCCGTTCTCTCTGTTGTAGATATCCCCCCCCGTTCTCTCTGTTGTAGATTCCCCCCCTGTTCTCTCTGTTGTACATATTCCCCACCCCGTTCTCTCTGTTGTACATATCCCCCCCACGTTCTCTCTGTTGTACATATCCCCCCCGTTCTCTCTGTTGTACATATCCCCCCCCGTTCTTCTGTTGTACATATCCCCCCCCATTCTCTCTGTTGTATATTCCCCCCGTTCTCTGTTGTATATATCACCCCCTGTTCTCTCTGTTGTACATATTCCCCCCCCCCGTTCTCTCTGTGGTACATATCCCCCCCCCGTTCTCTCTGTTGTACATATCCCCCCCCGTTCTCTCTGTTGTACATATCCCCCCCGTTCTCTCTGTTGTACATATCCCCCCCGTGCTCTCTGTTGTACATATCCACCCCGTTCTCTCTGTTGTACATATCCCCCCCCCCGTTCTCACTATTGTACATATCCCCCCCCGTTCTCTCTGTTGTAGATATTCCCCCCGTTCTCTGTTGTAGATATTCTCCCCATTCTCTCTGTTGTAGATATCCCCCCCTGTTCTCTCTGTTGTACATATCCTCCCCCCCCGTTCTCTCTGTTGTACATATCCTCCCCCCCCATTCTCTCTGTTGTACATATCCCCCCCCGTTCTCTCTGTAGATATTCCCCCCGTTCTCTGTTGTAGATATTCCCCCCATTCTCTCTGTTGTAGATATCCCCCCCGTTCTCTCTGTTGTAGATTCCCCCCCCGTTCTCTATGTTGTACATATCACCCCCTGTTCTCTCTGTTGTACATATCCCCCCCCCGTTCTCTCTGTTGTACATATCCCCCCCGTTCTCTCTGTTGTAGATATTCCCCCCGTTCTCTGTTGTAGATATTCCCCCCATTCTCTCTGTTGTAGATATCCCCCCCGTTCTCTCTGTTGTAGATTCCCCCCCCTTCTCTCTGTTGTAGATATTCCCCCCGTTCTCTGTTGTAGATATTCCCCCCATTCTCTCTGTTGTAGATATCCCCCCCCCGTTCTCTCTGTTGTAGATTCCCCCCCGTTCTCTCTGTTGTACATATCCCCCCCGTTCTCTCTGTTGTACATATCACCCCCTGTTCTCTCTGTTGTACATATCCCCCCCCGTTCTCTCTGTTGTAGATATTCCCCCCGTTCTCTGTTGTAGATATTCTCCCCATTCTCTCTGTTGTACATATCCCCCCCCCGTTCTCTCTATTGTACATATCCCCCCCCCCGTTCTCTCTGTAGATATTCCCCCCGTTCTCTGTTGTAGATATTCCCCCCATTCTCTCTGTTGTAGATATCCCCCCCATTCTCTCTGTTGTAGATTCCCCCCCCGTTCTCTCTGTTCTACATATCACCCCCTGTTCTCTCTGTTGTACATATCCCCCCCCGTTCTCTCTGTTGTACATATCCCCCCCGTTCTCTCTGTTATAGATATTCCCCCCGTTCTCTGTTGTAGATATTCCCCCCATTCTCTCTGTTGTACATATCCCCCCCGTTCTCTCTGTTGTACATATTCCCCCCATTCTCTCTGTTGTAGATATTCCCCCCGTTCTCTGTTGTAGATATTCCCCCCATTCTCTCTGTTGTAGATATCCCCCCCCCGTTCTCTCTGTTGTAGATTCCCCACCCTTCTCTCTGTTGTAGATATTCCCCCCGTTCTCTGTTGTAGATATTCCCCCCATTCTCTCTGTTGTAGATATCCCCCCCCGTTCTCTCTGTTGTAGATTCCCCCCCGTTCTCTCTGTTGTACATATCCCCCCCGTTCTCTCTGTTGTACATATCACCCCCTGTTCTCTCTGTTGTACATATTCCCCCCCCCGTTCTCTCTGTTGTACATATCCCCCCCACGTTCTCTCTGTTGTACATATCCCCCCCGTTCTCTCTGTTGTACATATCCCCCCCCGTTCTCTCTGTTGTACATATCCCCCCCCGTTCTCTCTGTTGTATATTCCCCCCGTTCTCTGTTGTACATATCACCCCCTGTTCTCTCTGTTGTACATATCCCCCCCCGTTCTCTCTGTTGTAGATATTCCCCCCGTTCTCTGTTGTACATATCCCCCCCGTTCTCTCTGTTGTACATATCCCCCCCCCGTTCTCTCTGTTGTAGATATTCCCCCCGTTCTCTGTTGTAGATATTCTCCCCATTCTCTCTGTTGTACATATCCCCCCCCGTTCTCTCTGTTGTACATATCCCCCCCCCGTTCTCTCTGTAGATATTCCCCCCGTTCTCTGTTGTAGATATTCCCCCCATTCTCTCTGTTGTAGATATCCCCCCGTTCTCTCTGTTGTAGATTCCCCCCCCGTTCTCTCTGTTGTACATATCACCCCTGTTCTCTCTGTTGTACATATCCCCCCCCGTTCTCTCTGTTGTACATATCCCCCCCGTTCTCTCTGTTGTAGATATTCCCCCCGTTCTCTGTTGTAGATATTCCCCCCATTCTCTCTGTTGTAGATATCCCCCCCCGTTCTCTCTGTTCTAGATTCCCCCCCCTTCTCTCTGTTGTACATATCACCCCCTGTTCTCTCTGTTGTACATATCCCCCTCCCGTTCTCTCCGTTGTAGATATTCCCCCTGTTCTCTGTTGTAGATATTCCCCCCATTCTCTCTGTTGTAGATATCCCCCCCCGTTCTCTCTGTTGTAGATTCCCCCCCGTTCTATCTGTTGTACATATCCCCCCTGTTCTCTCTGTTGTACATATCCCCCCCCCGTTCTCTCTGTTGTACATATCCCCCCCGTTCTCTCTGTAGATATTCCCCCCGTTCTCTGTTGTAGATATTCCCCCCATTCACTCTGTTGTAGATATCCCCCCCGTTCTCTCTGTTGTAGATTCCCCCCCCGTTCACTCTGTTGTACATATCACCCCCTGTTCTCTCTGTTGTACATATCCCCCCCCCGTTCTCTCTGTTGTACATATCCCCCCCGTTCTCTCTGTTGTAGATATTCCCCCCGTTCTCTGTTGTAGATATTCCCCCCCGTTCTCTCTGTTGTAGATATCCCCCCCCGTTCTCTCTGTTGTAGATTCCCCCCCTGTTCTCTCTGTTGTACATATTCCCCACCCCGTTCTCTCTGTTGTACATATCCCCCCCACGTTCTCTCTGTTGTACATATCCCCCCCGTTCTCTCTGTTGTACATATCCCCCCCCGTTCTTCTGTTGTACATATCCCCCCCCATTCTCTCTGTTGTATATTCCCCCCGTTCTCTGTTGTATATATCACCCCCTGTTCTCTCTGTTGTACATATTCCCCCCCCCCGTTCTCTCTGTGGTACATATCCCCCCCCGTTCTCTCTGTTGTACATATCCCCCCCCGTTCTCTCTGTTGTACATATCCCCCCCGTTCTCTCTGTTGTACATATCCCCCCCGTGCTCTCTGTTGTACATATCCACCCCGTTCTCTCTGTTGTACATATCCCCCCCCGTTCTCACTATTGTACATATCCCCCCCCGTTCTCTCTGTTGTAGATATTCCCCCCGTTCTCTGTTGTAGATATTCTCCCCATTCTCTCTGTTGTAGATATCCCCCCCTGTTCTCTCTGTTGTACATATCCTCCCCCCCCGTTCTCTCTGTTGTACATATCCTCCCCCCCATTCTCTCTGTTGTACATATCCCCCCCCGTTCTCTCTGTAGATATTCCCCCCGTTCTCTGTTGTAGATATTCCCCCCATTCTCTCTGTTGTAGATATCCCCCCCGTTCTCTCTGTTGTAGATTCCCCCCCCGTTCTCTATGTTGTACATATCACCCCCTGTTCTCTCTGTTGTACATATCCCCCCCCCGTTCTCTCTGTTGTACATATCCCCCCCGTTCTCTCTGTTGTAGATATTCCCCCCGTTCTCTGTTGTAGATATTCCCCCCATTCTCTCTGTTGTAGATATCCCCCCCGTTCTCTCTGTTGTAGATTCCCCCCCCTTCTCTCTGTTGTAGATATTCCCCCCGTTCTCTGTTGTAGATATTCCCCCCATTCTCTCTGTTGTAGATATCCCCCCCCCGTTCTCTCTGTTGTAGATTCCCCCCCGTTCTCTCTGTTGTACATATCCCCCCCGTTCTCTCTGTTGTACATATCACCCCCTGTTCTCTCTGTTGTACATATCCCCCCCCGTTCTCTCTGTTGTAGATATTCCCCCCGTTCTCTGTTGTAGATATTCTCCCCATTCTCTCTGTTGTACATATCCCCCCCCCGTTCTCTCTATTGTACATATCCCCCCCCCCGTTCTCTCTGTAGATATTCCCCCCGTTCTCTGTTGTAGATATTCCCCCCATTCTCTCTGTTGTAGATATCCCCCCCATTCTCTCTGTTGTAGATTCCCCCCCCGTTCTCTCTGTTCTACATATCACCCCCTGTTCTCTCTGTTGTACATATCCCCCCCCGTTCTCTCTGTTGTACATATCCCCCCCGTTCTCTCTGTTATAGATATTCCCCCCGTTCTCTGTTGTAGATATTCCCCCCATTCTCTCTGTTGTACATATCCCCCCCGTTCTCTCTGTTGTACATATTCCCCCCATTCTCTCTGTTGTAGATATTCCCCCCGTTCTCTGTTGTAGATATTCCCCCCATTCTCTCTGTTGTAGATATCCCCCCCCCGTTCTCTCTGTTGTAGATTCCCCACCCTTCTCTCTGTTGTAGATATTCCCCCCGTTCTCTGTTGTAGATATTCCCCCCATTCTCTCTGTTGTAGATATCCCCCCCCGTTCTCTCTGTTGTAGATTCCCCCCCGTTCTCTCTGTTGTACATATCCCCCCCGTTCTCTCTGTTGTACATATCACCCCCTGTTCTCTCTGTTGTACATATTCCCCCCCCCGTTCTCTCTGTTGTACATATCCCCCCCACGTTCTCTCTGTTGTACATATCCCCCCCGTTCTCTCTGTTGTACATATCCCCCCCCGTTCTCTCTGTTGTACATATCCCCCCCCGTTCTCTCTGTTGTATATTCCCCCCGTTCTCTGTTGTACATATCACCCCCTGTTCTCTCTGTTGTACATATCCCCCCCCGTTCTCTCTGTTGTAGATATTCCCCCCGTTCTCTGTTGTACATATCCCCCCCGTTCTCTCTGTTGTACATATCCCCCCCCCGTTCTCTCTGTTGTAGATATTCCCCCCGTTCTCTGTTGTAGATATTCTCCCCATTCTCTCTGTTGTACATATCCCCCCCCGTTCTCTCTGTTGTACATATCCCCCCCCCCGTTCTCTCTGTAGATATTCCCCCCGTTCTCTGTTGTAGATATTCCCCCCATTCTCTCTGTTGTAGATATCCCCCCGTTCTCTCTGTTGTAGATTCCCCCCCCGTTCTCTCTGTTGTACATATCACCCCTGTTCTCTCTGTTGTACATATCCCCCCCCGTTCTCTCTGTTGTACATATCCCCCCCGTTCTCTCTGTTGTAGATATTCCCCCCGTTCTCTGTTGTAGATATTCCCCCCATTCTCTCTGTTGTAGATATCCCCCCCCGTTCTCTCTGTTCTAGATTCCCCCCCCTTCTCTCTGTTGTACATATCACCCCCTGTTCTCTCTGTTGTACATATCCCCCTCCCGTTCTCTCCGTTGTAGATATTCCCCCTGTTCTCTGTTGTAGATATTCCCCCCATTCTCTCTGTTGTAGATATCCCCCCCCGTTCTCTCTGTTGTAGATTCCCCCCCGTTCTATCTGTTGTACATATCCCCCCTGTTCTCTCTGTTGTACATATCCCCCCCCCGTTCTCTCTGTTGTACATATCCCCCCCCGTTCTCTCTGTAGATATTCCCCCCGTTCTCTGTTGTAGATATTCCCCCCATTCACTCTGTTGTAGATATCCCCCCCGTTCTCTCTGTTGTAGATTCCCCCCCCGTTCACTCTGTTGTACATATCACCCCCTGTTCTCTCTGTTGTACATATCCCCCCCCCGTTCTCTCTGTTGTACATATCCCCCCCGTTCTCTCTGTTGTAGATATTCCCCCCGTTCTCTGTTGTAGATATTCTCCCCATTCTCTCTGTTGTACATATCCCCCCCCATTCTCTCTGTTGTACATATCCCCCCCCGTTCTCTCTGTAGATATTCCCCCCGTTCTCTGTTGTAGATATTCCCCCCATTCTCTCTGTTGTAGATATCCCCCCAGTTCTCTCTGTTGTAGATTCCCCCCCGTTCTCTATGTTGTACATATCACCCCCTGTTCTCTCTGTTGTACATATCCCCCCCGTTCTCTCTGTTGTACATATCCCCCCCTTTCTCTCTGTTGTAGATATTCCCCCCGTTCTCTGTTGTAGATATTCCCCCCATTCTCTCTGTTGTAGATATCCCCCCCCCCGTTCTCTCTGTTGTAGATTCCCCCCCGTTCTCTCTGTTGTAGATATTCCCCCCGTTCTCTGTTGTAGATATTCCCCCCCATTCTCTCTGTTGTACATATCCCCCCGTTCTCTCTGTTGTACATATTCCCCCCATTCTCTCTGTTGTAGATATTCCCCCGTTCTCTGTTGTAGATATTCCCCCCATTCTCTCTGTTGTAGATAACCCCCCCCGTTCTCTCTGTTGTAGATTCCCCCCCTTCTCTCTGTTGTAGATATTCCCCCCGTTCTCTATGTAGCTATTCCCCCCATTCTCTCTGTTGTAGATATCCCCCCCGTTCTCTCTGTTGTAGATTCCCCCCCGTTCTCTCTGTTGTACATATCCCCCCCTTTCTCTCTGTTGTACATATCACCCCCTGTTCTCTCTGTTGTACATATCCCCCCCACGTTCTCTCTTTTGTACATATCCCCCCCGTTCTCTCTGTTGTACATATCCCCCCCCGTTCTCTCTGTTGTACATATCCCCCCCGTTCTCTCTGTTGTAGATATTCCCCCCGTTCTCTGTTGTACATATCCCCCCCGTTCTCTCTGTTGTACATATCCCCCCCCCGTTCTCTCTGTTGTAGATATTCCCCCCGTTCTCTGTTGTAGATATTCTCCCCATTCTCTCTGTTGTACATATCCCCCCCCGTTTACTCTGTTGTACATATCCCCCCCCGTTCTCTCTGTAGATATTCCCCCCGTTCTCTGTTGTAGATATTCCCCCCATTCTCTCTGTTGTAGATATCCCCCCCGTTCTCTCTGTGGTAGATTCCCCCCCCGTTCTCTCTGTTGTACATATCACCCCTGTTCTCTCTGTTGTACATATCCCCCCCCCGTTCTCTCTGTTGTACATATCCCCACCGTTCTCTCTGTTGTAGATATTCCCCCCGTTCTCTGTTGTAGATATTCCCCCCATTCTCTCTGTTGTAGATATCCCCCCCGTTCTCTCTGTTCTAGATTCCCCCCCCCTTCTCTCTGTTGTAGATATTCCCCCCGTTCTCTGTTGTAGATATTGCCCCCATTCTCTCTGTTGTAGATATCCCCCCCCGTTCTCTCTGTTGTAGATTCCCCCCCGTTCTCTCTGTTGTACATATCCCCCCGTTCTCTCTGTTGTACATATCCCCCCCATTCTCTCTGTTGTAGATATCCCCCCCGTTCTCTCTGTTGTAGATTCCCCCCGTTCTCTCTGTTGTATATTCCCCCCCGTTCTCTCTGTTGTACATATCACCCCCCCCGTTCTCTCTGTTGTACATATCCACCCCGTTCTCTCTGTTGTACATATCCCCCCCGTTCTCTCTGTTGTAGATATTCCCCCCGTTCTCTGTTGTAGATATTCCCCCCATTCTCTCTGTTGTAGATATCCCCCCCGTTCTCTCTGTTGTAGATTCCCCCCCCGTTCTCTCTGTTGTACATATCACCCCTGTTCTCTCTGTTGTACATATCCCCCCCCGTTCTCTCTGTTGTACATATCCCCCCCGTTCTCTCTGTTGTAGATATTCCCCCCGTTCTCTGTTGTAGATATTCCCCCCATTCTCTCTGTTGTAGATATCCCCCCCCGTTCTCTCTGTTCTAGATTCCCCCCCCTTCTCTCTGTTGTACATATCACCCCCTGTTCTCTCTGTTGTACATATCCCCCCCCCGTTCTCTCCGTTGTAGATATTCCCCCTGTTCTCTGTTGTAGATATTCCCCCCATTCTCTCTGTTGTAGATATCCCCCCCCGTTCTCTCTGTTGTAGATTCCCCCCCGTTCTATCTGTTGTACATATCCCCCCTGTTCTCTCTGTTGTACATATCCCCCCCCGTTCTCTCTGTTGTACATATCCCCCCCCGTTCTCTCTGTAGATATTCCCCCCGTTCTCTGTTGTAGATATTCCCCCCATTCACTCTGTTGTAGATATCCCCCCCGTTCTCTCTGTTGTAGATTCCCCCCCCGTTCACTCTGTTGTACATATCACCCCCTGTTCTCTCTGTTGTACATATCCCCCCCCCGTTCTCTCTGTTGTACATATCCCCCCCGTTCTCTCTGTTGTAGATATTCCCCCCGTTCTCTGTTGTAGATATTCTCCCCATTCTCTCTGTTGTACATATCCCCCCCATTCTCTCTGTTGTACATATCCCCCCCCGTTCTCTCTGTAGATATTCCCCCCGTTCTCTGTTGTAGATATTCCCCCCATTCTCTCTGTTGTAGATATCCCCCCAGTTCTCTCTGTTGTAGATTCCCCCCCCGTTCTCTATGTTGTACATATCACCCCCTGTTCTCTCTGTTGTACATATCCCCCCCGTTCTCTCTGTTGTACATATCCCCCCCGTTCTCTCTGTTGTAGATATTCCCCCCGTTCTCTGTTGTAGATATTCCCCCCATTCTCTCTGTTGTAGATATCCCCCCCCCGTTCTCTCTGTTGTAGATTCCCCCCCGTTCTCTCTGTTGTAGATATTCCCCCCGTTCTCTGTTGTAGATATTCCCCCCCATTCTCTCTGTTGTACATATCCCCCCCGTTCTCTCTGTTGTACATATTCCCCCCATTCTCTCTGTTGTAGATATTCCCCCGTTCTCTGTTGTAGATATTCCCCCCATTCTCTCTGTTGTAGATATCCCCCCCCCCGTTCTCTCTGTTGTAGATTCCCCCCTTCTCTCTGTTGTAGATATTCCCCCCGTTCTCTATGTAGCTATTCCCCCCATTCTCTCTGTTGCAGATATCCCCCCCCGTTCTCTCTGTTGTAGATTCCCCCCCGTTCTCTCTGTTGTACATATCCCCCCCTTTCTCTCTGTTGTACATATCACCCCCTGTTCTCTCTGTTGTACATATCCCCCCCACGTTCTCTCTGTTGTACATATCCCCCCCGTTCTCTCTGTTGTACATATCCCCCCCCCGTTCTCTCTGTTGTACATATCCCCCCCGTTCTCTCTGTTGTAGATATTCCCCCCGTTCTCTGTTGTACATATCCCCCCCGTTCTCTCTGTTGTACATATCCCCCCCCCCGTTCTCTCTGTTGTAGATATTCCCCCCGTTCTCTGTTGTAGATATTCTCCCCATTCTCTCTGTTGTACATATCCCCCCCCATTTACTCTGTTGTACATATCCCCCCCGTTCTCTCTGTAGATATTCCCCCCGTTCTCTGTTGTAGATATTCCCCCCATTCTCTCTGTTGTAGATATCCCCCCCGTTCTCTCTGTTGTAGATTCCCCCCCCGTTCTCTCTGTTGTACATATCACCCCTGTTCTCTCTGTTGTACATATCCCCCCCCGTTCTCTCTGTTGTACATATCCCCACCGTTCTCTCTGTTGTAGATATTCCCCCCGTTCTCTGTTGTAGATATTCCCCCCATTCTCTCTGTTGTAGATATCCCCCCCGTTCTCTCTGTTCTAGATTCCCCCCCCCTTCTCTCTGTTGTACATATCACCCCCGTTCTCTCTGTTGTACATATCCACCCCGTTCTCTCTGTTGTACATACCCCCCCCGTTCTCTCTGTTGTAGATATTCCCCCCGTTCTCTGTTGTAGATATTGCCCCCATTCTCTCTGTTGTAGATATCCCCCCCCGTTCTCTCTGTTGTAGATTCCCCCCCGTTCTCTCTGTTGTACATATCCCCCCGTTCTCTCTGTTGTACATATCCCCCCCATTCTCTCTGTTGTAGATATCCCCCCCGTTCTCTCTGTTGTAGATTCCCCCCGTTCTCTCTGTTGTATATTCCCCCCCCGTTCTCTCTGTTGTACATATCACCCCCCCCGTTCTCTCTGTTGTACATATCCCCCCCCGTTCTCTCTGTTGTACATATCCCCCCCGTTCTCTCTGTTGTAGATTCCCCACCCTTCTCTCTGTTGTAGATATTCCCCCCGTTCTCTGTTGTAGATATTCCCCCCATTCTCTCTGTTGTAGATATCCCCCCCCGTTCTCTCTGTTGTAGATTCCCCCCCGTTCTCTCTGTTGTACATATCCCCCCCGTTCTCTCTGTTGTACATATCACCCCCTGTTCTCTCTGTTGTACATATTCCCCCCCCCGTTCTCTCTGTTGTACATATCCCCCCCACGTTCTCTCTGTTGTACATATCCCCCCCGTTCTCTCTGTTGTACATATCCCCCCCCGTTCTCTCTGTTGTACATATCCCCCCCCGTTCTCTCTGTTGTATATTCCCCCCGTTCTCTGTTGTACATATCACCCCCTGTTCTCTCTGTTGTACATATCCCCCCCCGTTCTCTCTGTTGTAGATATTCCCCCCGTTCTCTGTTGTACATATCCCCCCCGTTCTCTCTGTTGTACATATCCCCCCCCCGTTCTCTCTGTTGTAGATATTCCCCCCGTTCTCTGTTGTAGATATTCTCCCCATTCTCTCTGTTGTACATATCCCCCCCCGTTCTCTCTGTTGTACATATCCCCCCCCCGTTCTCTCTGTAGATATTCCCCCCGTTCTCTGTTGTAGATATTCCCCCCATTCTCTCTGTTGTAGATATCCCCCCGTTCTCTCTGTTGTAGATTCCCCCCCCGTTCTCTCTGTTGTACATATCACCCCTGTTCTCTCTGTTGTACATATCCCCCCCCGTTCTCTCTGTTGTACATATCCCCCCCGTTCTCTCTGTTGTAGATATTCCCCCCGTTCTCTGTTGTAGATATTCCCCCCATTCTCTCTGTTGTAGATATCCCCCCCCGTTCTCTCTGTTCTAGATTCCCCCCCCTTCTCTCTGTTGTACATATCACCCCCTGTTCTCTCTGTTGTACATATCCCCCTCCCGTTCTCTCCGTTGTAGATATTCCCCCTGTTCTCTGTTGTAGATATTCCCCCCATTCTCTCTGTTGTAGATATCCCCCCCCGTTCTCTCTGTTGTAGATTCCCCCCCGTTCTATCTGTTGTACATATCCCCCCTGTTCTCTCTGTTGTACATATCCCCCCCCCGTTCTCTCTGTTGTACATATCCCCCCCCGTTCTCTCTGTAGATATTCCCCCCGTTCTCTGTTGTAGATATTCCCCCCATTCACTCTGTTGTAGATATCCCCCCCGTTCTCTCTGTTGTAGATTCCCCCCCCGTTCACTCTGTTGTACATATCACCCCCTGTTCTCTCTGTTGTACATATCCCCCCCCCGTTCTCTCTGTTGTACATATCCCCCCCGTTCTCTCTGTTGTAGATATTCCCCCCGTTCTCTGTTGTAGATATTCTCCCCATTCTCTCTGTTGTACATATCCCCCCCCATTCTCTCTGTTGTACATATCCCCCCCCGTTCTCTCTGTAGATATTCCCCCCGTTCTCTGTTGTAGATATTCCCCCCATTCTCTCTGTTGTAGATATCCCCCCAGTTCTCTCTGTTGTAGATTCCCCCCCCGTTCTCTATGTTGTACATATCACCCCCTGTTCTCTCTGTTGTACATATCCCCCCCGTTCTCTCTGTTGTACATATCCCCCCCGTTCTCTCTGTTGTAGATATTCCCCCCGTTCTCTGTTGTAGATATTCCCCCCATTCTCTCTGTTGTAGATATCCCCCCCCCCGTTCTCTCTGTTGTAGATTCCCCCCCGTTCTCTCTGTTGTAGATATTCCCCCCGTTCTCTGTTGTAGATATTCCCCCCCATTCTCTCTGTTGTACATATCCCCCCGTTCTCTCTGTTGTACATATTCCCCCCATTCTCTCTGTTGTAGATATTCCCCCGTTCTCTGTTGTAGATATTCCCCCCATTCTCTCTGTTGTAGATAACCCCCCCCGTTCTCTCTGTTGTAGATTCCCCCCCTTCTCTCTGTTGTAGATATTCCCCCCGTTCTCTATGTAGCTATTCCCCCCATTCTCTCTGTTGTAGATATCCCCCCCGTTCTCTCTGTTGTAGATTCCCCCCCGTTCTCTCTGTTGTACATATCACCCCCTGTTCTCTCTGTTGTACATATCCCCCCCACGTTCTCTCTTTTGTACATATCCCCCCCGTTCTCTCTGTTGTACATATCCCCCCCGTTCTCTCTGTTGTACATATCCCCCCCGTTCTCTCTGTTGTAGATATTCCCCCCGTTCTCTGTTGTACATATCCCCCCCGTTCTCTCTGTTGTACATATCCCCCCCCCGTTCTCTCTGTTGTAGATATTCCCCCCGTTCTCTGTTGTAGATATTCTCCCCATTCTCTCTGTTGTACATATCCCCCCCCGTTTACTCTGTTGTACATATCCCCCCCCGTTCTCTCTGTAGATATTCCCCCCGTTCTCTGTTGTAGATATTCCCCCCATTCTCTCTGTTGTAGATATCCCCCCCGTTCTCTCTGTGGTAGATTCCCCCCCCGTTCTCTCTGTTGTACATATCACCCCTGTTCTCTCTGTTGTACATATCCCCCCCCGTTCTCTCTGTTGTACATATCCCCACCGTTCTCTCTGTTGTAGATATTCCCCCCGTTCTCTGTTGTAGATATTCCCCCCATTCTCTCTGTTGTAGATATCCCCCCCGTTCTCTCTGTTCTAGATTCCCCCCCCCTTCTCTCTGTTGTAGATATTCCCCCCGTTCTCTGTTGTAGATATTGCCCCCATTCTCTCTGTTGTAGATATCCCCCCCCGTTCTCTCTGTTGTAGATTCCCCCCCGTTCTCTCTGTTGTACATATCCCCCCGTTCTCTCTGTTGTACATATCCCCCCCATTCTCTCTGTTGTAGATATCCCCCCCGTTCTCTCTGTTGTAGATTCCCCCCGTTCTCTCTGTTGTATATTCCCCCCCGTTCTCTCTGTTGTACATATCACCCCCCCCGTTCTCTCTGTTGTACATATCCACCCCGTTCTCTCTGTTGTACATATCCCCCCCGTTCTCTCTGTTGTAGATATTCCCCCCGTTCTCTGTTGTAGATATTCCCCCCATTCTCTCTGTTGTAGATATCCCCCCCGTTCTCTCTGTTGTAGATTCCCCCCCCGTTCTCTCTGTTGTACATATCACCCCTGTTCTCTCTGTTGTACATATCCCCCCCCGTTCTCTCTGTTGTACATATCCCCCCCGTTCTCTCTGTTGTAGATATTCCCCCCGTTCTCTGTTGTAGATATTCCCCCCATTCTCTCTGTTGTAGATATCCCCCCCCGTTCTCTCTGTTCTAGATTCCCCCCCCTTCTCTCTGTTGTACATATCACCCCCTGTTCTCTCTGTTGTACATATCCCCCCCCCGTTCTCTCCGTTGTAGATATTCCCCCTGTTCTCTGTTGTAGATATTCCCCCCATTCTCTCTGTTGTAGATATCCCCCCCCGTTCTCTCTGTTGTAGATTCCCCCCCGTTCTATCTGTTGTACATATCCCCCCTGTTCTCTCTGTTGTACATATCCCCCCCCGTTCTCTCTGTTGTACATATCCCCCCCCGTTCTCTCTGTAGATATTCCCCCCGTTCTCTGTTGTAGATATTCCCCCCATTCACTCTGTTGTAGATATCCCCCCCGTTCTCTCTGTTGTAGATTCCCCCCCCGTTCACTCTGTTGTACATATCACCCCCTGTTCTCTCTGTTGTACATATCCCCCCCCCGTTCTCTCTGTTGTACATATCCCCCCCGTTCTCTCTGTTGTAGATATTCCCCCCGTTCTCTGTTGTAGATATTCTCCCCATTCTCTCTGTTGTACATATCCCCCCCATTCTCTCTGTTGTACATATCCCCCCCCGTTCTCTCTGTAGATATTCCCCCCGTTCTCTGTTGTAGATATTCCCCCCATTCTCTCTGTTGTAGATATCCCCCCAGTTCTCTCTGTTGTAGATTCCCCCCCCGTTCTCTATGTTGTACATATCACCCCCTGTTCTCTCTGTTGTACATATCCCCCCCGTTCTCTCTGTTGTACATATCCCCCCCGTTCTCTCTGTTGTAGATATTCCCCCCGTTCTCTGTTGTAGATATTCCCCCCATTCTCTCTGTTGTAGATATCCCCCCCCCGTTCTCTCTGTTGTAGATTCCCCCCCGTTCTCTCTGTTGTAGATATTCCCCCCGTTCTCTGTTGTAGATATTCCCCCCCATTCTCTCTGTTGTACATATCCCCCCCGTTCTCTCTGTTGTACATATTCCCCCCATTCTCTCTGTTGTAGATATTCCCCCGTTCTCTGTTGTAGATATTCCCCCCATTCTCTCTGTTGTAGATATCCCCCCCCCCGTTCTCTCTGTTGTAGATTCCCCCCTTCTCTCTGTTGTAGATATTCCCCCCGTTCTCTATGTAGCTATTCCCCCCATTCTCTCTGTTGCAGATATCCCCCCCCGTTCTCTCTGTTGTAGATTCCCCCCCGTTCTCTCTGTTGTACATATCCCCCCCTTTCTCTCTGTTGTACATATCACCCCCTGTTCTCTCTGTTGTACATATCCCCCCCACGTTCTCTCTGTTGTACATATCCCCCCCGTTCTCTCTGTTGTACATATCCCCCCCCCGTTCTCTCTGTTGTACATATCCCCCCCGTTCTCTCTGTTGTAGATATTCCCCCCGTTCTCTGTTGTACATATCCCCCCCGTTCTCTCTGTTGTACATATCCCCCCCCCCGTTCTCTCTGTTGTAGATATTCCCCCCGTTCTCTGTTGTAGATATTCTCCCCATTCTCTCTGTTGTACATATCCCCCCCCATTTACTCTGTTGTACATATCCCCCCCGTTCTCTCTGTAGATATTCCCCCCGTTCTCTGTTGTAGATATTCCCCCCATTCTCTCTGTTGTAGATATCCCCCCCGTTCTCTCTGTTGTAGATTCCCCCCCCGTTCTCTCTGTTGTACATATCACCCCTGTTCTCTCTGTTGTACATATCCCCCCCCGTTCTCTCTGTTGTACATATCCCCACCGTTCTCTCTGTTGTAGATATTCCCCCCGTTCTCTGTTGTAGATATTCCCCCCATTCTCTCTGTTGTAGATATCCCCCCCGTTCTCTCTGTTCTAGATTCCCCCCCCCTTCTCTCTGTTGTACATATCACCCCCGTTCTCTCTGTTGTACATATCCACCCCGTTCTCTCTGTTGTACATACCCCCCCCGTTCTCTCTGTTGTAGATATTCCCCCCGTTCTCTGTTGTAGATATTGCCCCCATTCTCTCTGTTGTAGATATCCCCCCCCGTTCTCTCTGTTGTAGATTCCCCCCCGTTCTCTCTGTTGTACATATCCCCCCGTTCTCTCTGTTGTACATATCCCCCCCATTCTCTCTGTTGTAGATATCCCCCCCGTTCTCTCTGTTGTAGATTCCCCCCGTTCTCTCTGTTGTATATTCCCCCCCCGTTCTCTCTGTTGTACATATCACCCCCCCCGTTCTCTCTGTTGTACATATCCCCCCCCGTTCTCTCTGTTGTACATATCCCCCCCGTTCTCTCTGTTGTACATATCCCCCCCCGTTCTCTCTGTTGTACATATCCACCCCGTTCTCTCTGTTGTACATATCCCCCCACCCCCGTTCTCTCTGTTGTAGATATTCCCCCCGTTCTCTGTTGTAGATATTCTCCCCATTCTCTCTGTTGTAGATATCCCCCCCCTGTTCTCTCTGTTGTACATATCCTCCCCCCCCCGTTCTCTCTGTTGTACATATCCCCCCCCCGTTCTCTCTGTTGTAGATATTCCCCCCGTTCTCTGTTGTAGATATTCCCCCCATTCTCTCTGTTGTAGATATCCCCCCCGTTCTCTGTTGTAGATATTCCCCCCATTCTCTCTGTTGTAGATATCCCCCCTGTTCTCTCTGTTGTAGATTCCCCCCTTCTCTCTGTTGTACATATCACCCCCTGTTCTCTCTGTTGTACATATCCCCCCCCGTTCTCTCTGTTGTAGATATTCCCCCCGTTCTCTGTTGTAGATATTCCCCCCATTCTCTCTGTTGTAGATATCCCCCCCGTTCTCTCTGTTGTAGATTCCCCCCGTTCTCTCTGTTGTATATTCCCCCCCCCGTTCTCTCTGTTGTACATATCACCCCCTGTTCTCTCTGTTGTACATATCCCCCCCCGTTATCTCTGTTGTACATATCCCCCCCGTTCTCTCTGTTGTATATTCCCCCGTTCTCTGTTGTACATATCACCCCCTGTTCTCTCTGTTGTACATATTCCCCCCCCGTTCTCTCTGTTGTACATATCACCCCCCCCGTTCTCTCTGTTGTACATATCCCCCCCCCGTTCTCTCTGTTGTACATGTCCCCCCGTTCTCTCTGTTGTATATTCCCCCATTCTCTGTTGTACATATCACCCCCTGTTCTCTCTGTTGTACATATTCCCCCCCCCGTTCTCTCTGTTGTACATATCCCCCCCCGTTCTCTCTGTTGTGCATATCCCCCCCCGTTCTCTCTGTTGTACATATCCCCCCCGTTCTCTCTGTTGTACATATCCCCCCCCGTTCTCTCTGTTGTACATATCCACACCGTTCTCTCTGTTGTACATATCCCCCCCCGTTCTCTCTGTTGTAGATATTCCCCCCGTTCTCTGTTGTAGATATTCTCCCCATTCTCTCTGTTGTAGATATCCCCCCCGTTCTCTCTGTTGTATATTCCCCCCCCGTTCTCTCTGTTGTACATATCACCCCCCGTTCTCTCTGTTGTACATATCCCCCCCGTTCTCTCTGTTGTACATATCCCCCCCCGTTCTCTCTGTTGTATATTCCCCCCGATCTCTGTTGTACATATCACCCCCTGTTCTCTCTGTTGTACATATTCCCCCCCCGTTCTCTCTGTTGTACATATCCCCCCCGTTCTCTCTGTTGTACATATCCTCCCCCCCGTTCTCTCTGTTGTACATATCCTCCCCCCCCGTTCTCTCTGTTGTACATATCCCCCCCCGTTCTCTCTGTAGATATTCCCCCCGTTCTCTGTTGTAGATATTCCCCCCATTCTCTCTGTTGTAGATATCCCCCCCGTTCTCTCTGTTGTAGATTCCCCCCCGTTCTCTATGTTGTACATATCACCCCCTGTTCTCTCTGTTGTACATATCCCCCCCCTGTTCTCTCTGTTGTACATATCCCCCCCGTTCTCTCTGTTGTAGATATTCCCCCCGTTCTCTGTTGTAGATATTCCCCCCATTCTCTCTGTTGTAGATATCCCCCCCCGTTCTCTCTGTTGTAGATTCCCCCCCTTCTCTCTGTTGTAGATATTCCCCCCGTTCTCTGTTGTAGATATTCCCCCCATTCTCTCTGTTGTAGATATCCCCCCCCGTTCTCTCTGTTGTAGATTCCCCCCCGTTCTCTCTGTTGTACATATCCCCCCCGTTCTCTCTGTTGTACATATCACCCCCTGTTCTCTCTGTTGTACATATCCCCCCCCGTTCTCTCTGTTGTAGATATTCCCCCCGTTCTCTGTTGTAGATATTCTCCCCATTCTCTCTGTGGTACATATCCCCCCCCGTTCTCTCTATTGTACATATCCCCCCCCGTTCTCTCTGTAGATATTCCCCCCGTTCTCTGTTGTAGATATTCCCCCCATTCTCTCTGTTGTAGATATCCCCCCCGTTCTCTCTGTTGTATATTCCCCCCGTTCTCTGTTGTACATATCACCCCCTGTTCTCTCTGTTGTACATATCCCCCCCCGTTCTCTCTGTTGTAGATATTCCCCCCGTTCTCTGTTGTACATATCCCCCCCGTTCTCTCTGTTGTACATATCCCCCCCCCCCGTTCTCTCTGTTGTAGATATTCCCCCCGTTCTCTGTTGTAGATATTCTCCCCATTCTCTCTGTTGTACATATCCCCCCCCGTTCTCTCTGTTGTACATATCCCCCCCCCGTTCTCTCTGTAGATATTCCCCCCGTTCTCTGTTGTAGATATTCCCCCCATTCTCTCTGTTGTAGATATCCCCCCGTTCTCTCTGTTGTAGATTCCCCCCCCGTTCTCTCTGTTGTACATATCACCCCTGTTCTCTCTGTTGTACATATCCCCCCCCCGTTCTCTCTGTTGTACATATCCCCCCCGTTCTCTCTGTTGTAGATATTCCCCCCGTTCTCTGTTGTAGATATTCCCCCCATTCTCTCTGTTGTAGATATCCCCCCCGTTCTCTCTGTTCTAGATTCCCCCCCCTTCTCTCTGTTGTACATATCACCCCCTGTTCTCTCTGTTGTACATATCCCCCCCCAGTTCTCTCCGTTGTAGATATTCCCCCTGTTCTCTGTTGTAGATATTCCCCCCATTCTCTCTGTTGTAGATATCCCCCCCCGTTCTCTCTGTTGTAGATTCCCCCCCGTTCTATCTGTTGTACATATCCCCCCTGTTCTCTCTGTTGTACATATCCCCCCCCGTTCTCTCTGTTGTACATATCCCCCCCCGTTCTCTCTGTAGATATTCCCCCCGTTCTCTGTTGTAGATATTCCCCCCATTCACTCTGTTGTAGATATCCCCCCCGTTCTCTCTGTTGTAGATTCCCCCCCCCGTTCACTCTGTTGTACATATCACCCCCTGTTCTCTCTGTTGTACATATCCCCCCCCCGTTCTCTCTGTTGTACATATCCCCCCCATTCTCTCTGTTGTAGATATTCCCCCCGTTCTCTGTTGTAGATATTCTCCCCATTCTCTCTGTTGTACATATCCCCCCCCATTCTCTCTGTTGTACATATCCCCCCCCCGTTCTCTCTGTAGATATTCCCCCCGTTCTCTGTTGTAGATATTCCCCCCATTATCTCTGTTGTAGATATCCCCCCCGTTCTCTCTGTTGTAGATTCCCCCCCCGTTCTCTATGTTGTACATATCACCCCCTGTTCTCTCTGTTGTACATATCCCCCCCGTTCTCTCTGTTGTACATATCCCCCCCGTTCTCTCTGTTGTAGATATTCCCCCCGTTCTCTGTTGTAGATATTCCCCCCATTCTCTCTGTTGTAGATATCCCCCCCCCGTTCTCTCTGTTGTAGATTCCCCCCCGTTCTCTCTGTTGTAGATATTCCCCCGTTCTCTGTTGTAGATATTCCCCCCCATTCTCTCTGTTGTACATATCCCCCCCGTTCTCTCTGTTGTACATATTCCCCCCATTCTCTCTGTTGTAGATATTCCCCCGTTCTCTGTTGTAGATATTCCCCCCATTCTCTCTGTTGTAGATATCCCCCCCCCGTTCTCTCTGTTGTAGATTCCCCCCCTTCTCTCTGTTGTAGATATTCCCCCCGTTCTCTGTTGTAGCTATTCCCCCCATTCTCTCTGTTGTAGATATCCCCCCCGTTCTCTCTGTTGTAGATTCCCCCCCGTTCTCTCTGTTGTACATTCCCCCCCGTTCTCTCTGTTGTACATATCCCCCCCTTTCTCTCTGTTGTACATATCACCCCCTGTTCTCTCTGTTGTACATATCCCCCCCACGTTCTCTCTGTTGTACATATCCCCCCCGTTCTCTCTGTTGTACATATCCCCCCCCGTTCTCTCTGTTGTACATATCCCCCACGTTCTCTCTGTTGTAGATATTCCCCCCGTTCTCTGTTGTACATATCCCCCCCGTTCTCTCTGTTGTACATATCCCCCCCCCGTTCTCTCTGTTGTAGATATTCCCCCCGTTCTCTGTTGTAGATATTCTCCCCATTCTCTCTGTTGTACATATCCCCCACCGTTTACTCTGTTGTACATATCCCCCCCCCCGTTCTCTCTGTAGATATTCCCCCCGTTCTCTGTTGTAGATATTCCCCCATTCTCCCTGTTGTAGATATCCCCCCCGTTCTCTCTGTTGTAGATTCCCCCCCCGTTCTCTCTGTTGTACATATCACCCCTGTTCTCTCTGTTGTACATATCCCCCCCCGTTCTCTCTGTTGTACATATCCCCACCGTTCTCTCTGTTGTAGATATTCCCCCCGTTCTCTGTTGTAGATATTCCCCCCATTCTCTCTGTTGTAGATATCCCCCCCGTTCTCTCTGTTCTAGATTCCCCCCTTCTCTCTGTTGTACATATCACCCCCGTTCTCTCTGTTGTACATATCCACCCCGTTCTCTCTGTTGTACATACCCCCCCCCCATTCTCTCTGTTGTAGATATTCCCCCCGTTCTCTGTTGTAGATATTGCCCCCATTCTCTCTGTTGTAGATATCCCCCCCCGTTCTCTCTGTTTTAGATTCCCCCCCGTTCTCTCTGTTGTACATATCCCCCCGTTCTCTCTGTTGTACATATCCCCCCCATTCTCTCTGTTGTAGATATCCCCCCCGTTCTCTCTGTTGTAGATTCCCCCCGTTCTCTCTGTTGTATATTCCCCCCCCGTTCTCTCTGTTGTACATATCACCCCCCCCGTTCTCTCTGTTGTACATATCCCCCTCCCGTTCTCTCTGTTGTACATATCCCCCCCGTTCTCTCTGTTGTACATATCCCCCCCCGTTCTCTCTGTTGTACATATCCACCCCGTTCTCTCTGTTGTACATATCCCCCCACCCCCGTTCTCTCTGTTGTAGATATTCCCCCCGTTCTCTGTTGTAGATATTCTCCCCATTCTCTCTGTTGTAGATATCCCCCCCTGTTCTCTCTGTTGTACATATCCTCCCCCCCCGTTCTCTCTGTTGTACATATCCCCCCCCGTTCTCTCTGTTGTAGATATTCCCCCCGTTCTCTGTTGTAGATATTCCCCCCATTCTCTCTGTTGTAGATATCCCCCCTGTTCTCTCTGTTGTAGATTCCCCCCTTCTCTCTGTTGTACATATCCCCCCCCGTTCTCTCTGTTGTAGATTCCCCCCCCTTCTCTCTGTTGTAGATATTCCCCCCGTTCTCTGTTGTAGATATTCCCCCCATTCTCTCTGTTGTAGATATCCCCCCCCGTTCTCTCTGTTGTAGATTCCCCCCCGTTCTCTCTGTTGTACATATCCCCCCCGTTCTCTCTGTTGTACATATCACCCCCTGTTCTCTCTGTTGTACATATCCCCCCCCGTTCTCTCTGTTGTAGATATTCCCCCCGTTCTCTGTTGTAGATATTCTCCCCATTCTCTCTGTGGTACATATCCCCCCCCGTTCTCTCTATTGTACATATCCCCCCCCGTTCTCTCTGTAGATATTCCCCCCGTTCTCTGTTGTAGATATTCCCCCCATTCTCTCTGTTGTAGATATCCCCCCGTTCTCTCTGTTGTATATTCCCCCCGTTCTCTGTTGTACATATCACCCCCTGTTCTCTCTGTTGTACATATCCCCCCCCGTTCTCTCTGTTGTAGATATTCCCCCCGTTCTCTGTTGTACATATCCCCCCCGTTCTCTCTGTTGTACATATCCCCCCCCCCCGTTCTCTCTGTTGTAGATATTCCCCCCGTTCTCTGTTGTAGATATTCTCCCCATTCTCTCTGTTGTACATATCCCCCCCCGTTCTCTCTGTTGTACATATCCCCCCCCCGTTCTCTCTGTAGATATTCCCCCCGTTCTCTGTTGTAGATATTCCCCCCATTCTCTCTGTTGTAGATATCCCCCCGTTCTCTCTGTTGTAGATTCCCCCCCCGTTCTCTCTGTTGTACATATCACCCCTGTTCTCTCTGTTGTACATATCCCCCCCCCGTTCTCTCTGTTGTACATATCCCCCCCGTTCTCTCTGTTGTAGATATTCCCCCCGTTCTCTGTTGTAGATATTCCCCCCATTCTCTCTGTTGTAGATATCCCCCCCGTTCTCTCTGTTCTAGATTCCCCCCCCTTCTCTCTGTTGTACATATCACCCCCTGTTCTCTCTGTTGTACATATCCCCCCCCAGTTCTCTCCGTTGTAGATATTCCCCCTGTTCTCTGTTGTAGATATTCCCCCCATTCTCTCTGTTGTAGATATCCCCCCCCGTTCTCTCTGTTGTAGATTCCCCCCCGTTCTATCTGTTGTACATATCCCCCCTGTTCTCTCTGTTGTACATATCCCCCCCCGTTCTCTCTGTTGTACATATCCCCCCCCGTTCTCTCTGTAGATATTCCCCCCGTTCTCTGTTGTAGATATTCCCCCCATTCACTCTGTTGTAGATATCCCCCCCGTTCTCTCTGTTGTAGATTCCCCCCCCCGTTCACTCTGTTGTACATATCACCCCCTGTTCTCTCTGTTGTACATATCCCCCCCCCGTTCTCTCTGTTGTACATATCCCCCCCATTCTCTCTGTTGTAGATATTCCCCCCGTTCTCTGTTGTAGATATTCTCCCCATTCTCTCTGTTGTACATATCCCCCCCCATTCTCTCTGTTGTACATATCCCCCCCCCGTTCTCTCTGTAGATATTCCCCCCGTTCTCTGTTGTAGATATTCCCCCCATTATCTCTGTTGTAGATATCCCCCCCGTTCTCTCTGTTGTAGATTCCCCCCCCGTTCTCTATGTTGTACATATCACCCCCTGTTCTCTCTGTTGTACATATCCCCCCCGTTCTCTCTGTTGTACATATCCCCCCCGTTCTCTCTGTTGTAGATATTCCCCCCGTTCTCTGTTGTAGATATTCCCCCCATTCTCTCTGTTGTAGATATCCCCCCCCCGTTCTCTCTGTTGTAGATTCCCCCCCGTTCTCTCTGTTGTAGATATTCCCCCCGTTCTCTGTTGTAGATATTCCCCCCCATTCTCTCTGTTGTACATATCCCCCCCGTTCTCTCTGTTGTACATATTCCCCCCATTCTCTCTGTTGTAGATATTCCCCCGTTCTCTGTTGTAGATATTCCCCCCATTCTCTCTGTTGTAGATATCCCCCCCCCCGTTCTCTCTGTTGTAGATTCCCCCCCTTCTCTCTGTTGTAGATATTCCCCCCGTTCTCTGTTGTAGCTATTCCCCCCATTCTCTCTGTTGTAGATATCCCCCCCGTTCTCTCTGTTGTAGATTCCCCCCCGTTCTCTCTGTTGTACATATCCCCCCCTTTCTCTCTGTTGTACATATCACCCCCTGTTCTCTCTGTTGTACATATCCCCCCCACGTTCTCTCTGTTGTACATATCCCCCCCGTTCTCTCTGTTGTACATATCCCCCCCCGTTCTCTCTGTTGTACATATCCCCCACGTTCTCTCTGTTGTAGATATTCCCCCCGTTCTCTGTTGTACATATCCCCCCCGTTCTCTCTGTTGTACATATCCCCCCCCCGTTCTCTCTGTTGTAGATATTCCCCCCGTTCTCTGTTGTAGATATTCTCCCCATTCTCTCTGTTGTACATATCCCCCACCGTTTACTCTGTTGTACATATCCCCCCCCCCGTTCTCTCTGTAGATATTCCCCCCGTTCTCTGTTGTAGATATTCCCCCATTCTCCCTGTTGTAGATATCCCCCCCGTTCTCTCTGTTGTAGATTCCCCCCCCGTTCTCTCTGTTGTACATATCACCCCTGTTCTCTCTGTTGTACATATCCCCCCCCGTTCTCTCTGTTGTACATATCCCCACCGTTCTCTCTGTTGTAGATATTCCCCCCGTTCTCTGTTGTAGATATTCCCCCCATTCTCTCTGTTGTAGATATCCCCCCCGTTCTCTCTGTTCTAGATTCCCCCCTTCTCTCTGTTGTACATATCACCCCCGTTCTCTCTGTTGTACATATCCACCCCGTTCTCTCTGTTGTACATACCCCCCCCCATTCTCTCTGTTGTAGATATTCCCCCCGTTCTCTGTTGTAGATATTGCCCCCATTCTCTCTGTTGTAGATATCCCCCCCCGTTCTCTCTGTTTTAGATTCCCCCCCGTTCTCTCTGTTGTACATATCCCCCCGTTCTCTCTGTTGTACATATCCCCCCCATTCTCTCTGTTGTAGATATCCCCCCCGTTCTCTCTGTTGTAGATTCCCCCCGTTCTCTCTGTTGTATATTCCCCCCCCGTTCTCTCTGTTGTACATATCACCCCCCCCGTTCTCTCTGTTGTACATATCCCCCTCCCGTTCTCTCTGTTGTACATATCCCCCCCGTTCTCTCTGTTGTACATATCCCCCCCCGTTCTCTCTGTTGTACATATCCACCCCGTTCTCTCTGTTGTACATATCCCCCCACCCCCGTTCTCTCTGTTGTAGATATTCCCCCCGTTCTCTGTTGTAGATATTCTCCCCATTCTCTCTGTTGTAGATATCCCCCCCTGTTCTCTCTGTTGTACATATCCTCCCCCCCCGTTCTCTCTGTTGTACATATCCCCCCCCGTTCTCTCTGTTGTAGATATTCCCCCCGTTCTCTGTTGTAGATATTCCCCCCATTCTCTCTGTTGTAGATATCCCCCCTGTTCTCTCTGTTGTAGATTCCCCCCTTCTCTCTGTTGTACATATCACCCCCTGTTCTCTCTGTTGTACATATCCCCCCCCGTTCTCTCTGTTGTACATATCCACCCCGTTCTCTCTGTTGTACATACCCCCCCCCGTTCTCTCTGTTGTAGATATTCCCCCCGTTCTCTGTTGTAGATATTCCCCCCCGTTCTCTCTGTTGTAGATATCCCCCCCCGTTCTCTCTGTTGTAGATTCCCCCCCTGTTCTCTCTGTTGTAAATATTCCCCACCCCGTTCTCTCTGTTGTACATATCCCCCCCACGTTCTCTCTGTTGTACATATCCCCCCTGTTCTCTCTGTTGTACATATCCCCCCCCCCCGTTCTCTCTGTTGTACATATCCCCCCCCCATTCTCTCTGTTGTATATTCCCCCCGTTCTCTGTTGTATATATCACCCCCTGTTCTCTCTGTTGTACATATTCCCCCCCCCGTTCTCTCTGTGGTACATATCCCCCCCCCGTTCTCTCTGTTGTACATATCCCCCCCCCGTTCTCTCTGTTGTACATATCCCCCCCGTTCTCTCTGTTGTACATATCCCCCCCGTGCTCTCTGTTGTACATATCCACCCCGTTCTCTCTGTTGTACATATCCCCCCCCCGTTCTCACTATTGTACATATCCCCCCCGTTCTCTCTGTTGTAGATATTCCCCCCGTTCTCTGTTGTAGATATTCTCCCCATTCTCTCTGTTGTAGATATCCCCCCCTGTTCTCTCTGTTGTACATATCCTCCCCCCCCGTTCTCTCTGTTGTACATATCCTCCCCCCCCATTCTCTCTGTTGTACATATCCCCCCCCCGTTCTCTCTGTAGATATTCCCCCCGTTCTCTGTTGTAGATATTCCCCCATTCTCCCTGTTGTAGATATCCCCCCCGTTCTCTCTGTTGTAGATTCCCCCCCGTTCTCTCTGTTGTACATATCACCCCTGTTCTCTCTGTTGTACATATCCCCCCCCGTTCTCTCTGTTGTACATATCCCCTCCGTTCTCTCTGTTGTAGATATTCCCCCCGTTCTCTGTTGTAGATATTCCCCCCATTCTCTCTGTTGTAGATATCCCCCCCGTTCTCTCTGTTCTAGATTCCCCCCTTCTCTCTGTTGTACATATCACCCCCGTTCTCTCTGTTGTACATATCCACCCCGTTCTCTCTGTTGTACATACCCCCCCCCCGTTCTCTCTGTTGTAGATATTCCCCCCGTTCTCTGTTGTAGATATTGCCCCCATTCTCTCTGTTGTAGATATCCCCCCCCGTTCTCTCTGTTGTAGATTCCCCCCCGTTCTCTCTGTTGTACATATCCCCCCGTTCTCTCTGTTGTACATATCCCCCCCATTCTCTCTGTTGTAGATATCCCCCCCGTTCTCTCTGTTGTAGATTCCCCCCGTTCTCTCTGTTGTATATTCCCCCCCCGTTCTCTCTGTTGTACATATCACCCCCCCCGTTCTCTCTGTTGTACATAACCCCCCCCCCCCGTTCTCTCTGTTGTACATATCCCCCCCGTTCTCTCTGTTGTACATATCCCCCCCCGTTCTCTCTGTTGTACATATCCACCCCGTTCTCTCTGTTGTACATATCCCCCCACCCCCGTTCTCTCTGTTGTAGATATTCTCCCCATTCTCTCTGTTGTAGATATCCCCCCCTGTTCTCTCTGTTGTACATATCCCCCCCCATTCTCTCTGTTGTACATATCCAGCCCGTTCTCTCTGTTGTACATACCCCCCCCCGTTCTCTCTGTTGTAGATATTCCCCCCGTTCTCTCTGTTGTACATACCCCCCCCCGTTCTCTCTGTTGTAGATATTCCCCCCGTTCTCTGTTGTAGATATTCCCCCCCGTTCTCTCTGTTGTAGATATCCCCCCCCGTTCTCTGTTGTAGATATTCTCCCCATTCTCTCTGTTGTACATATTCCCCACCCCGTTCTCTCTGTTGTACATATCCCCCCCACGTTCTCTCTGTTGTACATATCCCCCCCGTTCTCTCTGTTGTACATATCCCCCCCCGTTCTCTCTGTTGTACATATCCCCCCCATTCTCTCTGTTGTATATTCCCCCCGTTCTCTGTTGTATATATCACCCCCTGTTCTCTCTGTTGTACATATTCCCCCCCCCCGTTCTCTCTGTGGTACATATCCCCCCCCCGTTCTCTCTGTTGTACATATCCCCCCCCCGTTCTCTCTGTTGTACATATCCCCCCCGTTCTCTCTGTTGTACATATCCCCCCCGTGCTCTCTGTTGTACATATCCACCCCGTTCTCTCTGTTGTACATATCCCCCCCCCGTTCTCACTATTGTACATATCCCCCCCCGTTCTCTCTGTTGTAGATATTCCCCCCGTTCTCTGTTGTAGATATTCTCCCCATTCTCTCTGTTGTAGATATCCCCCCCTGTTCTCTCTGTTGTACATATCCTCCCCCCCCGTTCTCTCTGTTGTACATATCCTCCCCCCCCATTCTCTCTGTTGTACATATCCCCCCCCGTTCTCTCTGTAGATATTCCCCCCGTTCTCTGTTGTAGATATTCCCCCCATTCTCTCTGTTGTAGATATCCCCCCCGTTCTCTCTGTTGTAGATTCCCCCCCCGTTCTCTATGTTGTACATATCACCCCCTGTTCTCTCTGTTGTACATATCCCCCCACCCACGTTCTCTCTGTTGTACATATCCCCCCCGTTCTCTCTGTTGTAGATATTCCCCCCGTTCTCTGTTGTAGATATTCCCCCCATTCTCTCTGTTGTAGATATCCCCCCCGTTCTCTCTGTTGTAGATTCCCCCCCCTTCTCTCTGTTGTAGATATTCCCCCCGTTCTCTGTTGTAGATATTCCCCCCATTCTCTCTGTTGTAGATATCCCCCCCCCGTTCTCTCTGTTGTAGATTCCCCCCCGTTCTCTCTGTTGTACATATCCCCCCCGTTCTCTCTGTTGTACATATCACCCCCTGTTCTCTCTGTTGTACATATCCCCCCCCGTTCTCTCTGTTGTAGATATTCCCCCCGTTCTCTGTTGTAGATATTCTCCCCATTCTCTCTGTTGTACATATCCCCCCCCGTTCTCTCTATTGTACATATCCCCCCCCCCGTTCTCTCTGTAGATATTCCCCCCGTTCTCTGTTGTAGATATTCCCCCCATTCTCTCTGTTGTAGATATCCCCCCCATTCTCTCTGTTGTAGATTCCCCCCCCCGTTCTCTCTGTTCTACATATCACCCCCTGTTCTCTCTGTTGTACATATCCCCCCCGTTCTCTCTGTTGTACATATCCCCCCCGTTCTCTCTGTTGTAGATATTCCCCCCGTTCTCTGTTGTAGATATTCCCCCCATTCTCTCTGTTGTACATATCCCCCCCGTTCTCTCTGTTGTACATATTCCCCCCATTCTCTCTGTTGTAGATATTCCCCCCGTTCTCTGTTGTAGATATTCCCCCCATTCTCTCTGTTGTAGATATCCCCCCCCCGTTCTCTCTGTTGTAGATTCCCCACCCTTCTCTCTGTTGTAGATATTCCCCCCGTTCTCTGTTGTAGATATTCCCCCCATTCTCTCTGTTGTAGATATCCCCCCCCGTTCTCTCTGTTGTAGATTCCCCCCCGTTCTCTCTGTTGTACATATCCCCCCCGTTCTCTCTGTTGTACATATCACCCCCTGTTCTCTCTGTTGTACATATTCCCCCCCCCGTTCTCTCTGTTGTACATATCCCCCCCACGTTCTCTCTGTTGTACATATCCCCCCCGTTCTCTCTGTTGTACATATCCCCCCCCCGTTCTCTCTGTTGTACATATCCCCCCCCGTTCTCTCTGTTGTATATTCCCCCCGTTCTCTGTTGTACATATCACCCCCTGTTCTCTCTGTTGTACATATCCCCCCCCCCGTTCTCTCTGTTGTAGATATTCCCCCCGTTCTCTGTTGTACATATCCCCCCCGTTCTCTCTGTTGTACATATCCCCCCCCCGTTCTCTCTGTTGTAGATATTCCCCCCGTTCTCTGTTGTAGATATTCTCCCCATTCTCTCTGTTGTACATATCCCCCCCCGTTCTCTCTGTTGTACATATCCCCCCCCCGTTCTCTCTGTAGATATTCCCCCCGTTCTCTGTTGTAGATATTCCCCCCATTCTCTCTGTTGTAGATATCCCCCCGTTCTCTCTGTTGTAGATTCCCCCCCCGTTCTCTCTGTTGTACATATCACCCCTGTTCTCTCTGTTGTACATATCCCCCCCCGTTCTCTCTGTTGTACATATCCCCCCCGTTCTCTCTGTTGTAGATATTCCCCCCGTTCTCTGTTGTAGATATCCCCCCCATTCTCTCTGTTGTAGATATCCCCCCCCGTTCTCTCTGTTCTAGATTCCCCCCCCTTCTCTCTGTTGTACATATCACCCCCTGTTCTCTCTGTTGTACATATCCCCCTCCCGTTCTCTCCGTTGTAGATATTCCCCCTGTTCTCTGTTGTAGATATTCCCCCATTCTCTCTGTTGTAGATATCCCCCCCCGTTCTCTCTGTTGTAGATTCCCCCCCGTTCTATCTGTTGTACATATCCCCCCTGTTCTCTCTGTTGTACATATCCCCCCCCCGTTCTCTCTGTTGTACATATCCCCCCCCGTTCTCTCTGTAGATATTCCCCCCGTTCTCTGTTGTAGATATTCCCCCCATTCACTCTGTTGTAGATATCCCCCCCCGTTCTCTCTGTTGTAGATTCCCCCCCCGTTCACTCTGTTGTACATATCACCCCCTGTTCTCTCTGTTGTACATATCCCCCCCCCGTTCTCTCTGTTGTACATATCCCCCCCGTTCTCTCTGTTGTAGATATTCCCCCCGTTCTCTGTTGTAGATATTCTCCCCATTCTCTCTGTTGTACATATCCCCCCCCATTCTCTCTGTTGTACATATCCCCCCCCGTTCTCTCTGTAGATATTCCCCCCGTTCTCTGTTGTAGATATTCCCCCCATTCTCTCTGTTGTAGATATCCCCCCAGTTCTCTCTGTTGTAGATTCCCCCCCCGTTCTCTATGTTGTACATATCACCCCCTGTTCTCTCTGTTGTACATATCCCCCCCGTTCTCTCTGTTGTACATATCCCCCCCGTTCTCTCTGTTGTAGATATTCCCCCCGTTCTCTGTTGTAGATATTCCCCCCATTCTCTCTGTTGTAGATATCCCCCCCCCCGTTCTCTCTGTTGTAGATTCCCCCCCGTTCTCTCTGTTGTAGATATTCCCCCCGTTCTCTGTTGTAGATATTCCCCCCCATTCTCTCTGTTGTACATATCCCCCCGTTCTCTCTGTTGTACATATTCCCCCCATTCTCTCTGTTGTAGATATTCCCCCGTTCTCTGTTGTAGATATTCCCCCCATTCTCTCTGTTGTAGATAACCCCCCCCGTTCTCTCTGTTGTAGATTCCCCCCCTTCTCTCTGTTGTAGATATTCCCCCCGTTCTCTATGTAGCTATTCCCCCCATTCTCTCTGTTGTAGATATCCCCCCCGTTCTCTCTGTTGTAGGTTCCCCCCCGTTCTCTCTGTTGTACATATCCCCCCCTTTCTCTCTGTTGTACATATCACCCCCTGTTCTCTCTGTTGTACATATCCCCCCCACGTTCTCTCTTTTGTACATATCCCCCCCGTTCTCTCTGTTGTACATATCCCCCCCCGTTCTCTCTGTTGTACATATCCCCCCCGTTCTCTCTGTTGTAGATATTCCCCCCGTTCTCTGTTGTACATATCCCCCCCGTTCTCTCTGTTGTACATATCCCCCCCCCGTTCTCTCTGTTGTAGATATTCCCCCCGTTCTCTGTTGTAGATATTCTCCCCATTCTCTCTGTTGTACATATCCCCCCCCGTTTACTCTGTTGTACATATCCCCCCCCGTTCTCTCTGTAGATATTCCCCCCGTTCTCTGTTGTAGATATTCCCCCCATTCTCTCTGTTGTAGATATCCCCCCCGTTCTCTCTGTGGTAGATTCCCCCCCCGTTCTCTCTGTTGTACATATCACCCCTGTTCTCTCTGTTGTACATATCCCCCCCCCGTTCTCTCTGTTGTACATATCCCCACCGTTCTCTCTGTTGTAGATATTCCCCCCGTTCTCTGTTGTAGATATTCCCCCCATTCTCTCTGTTGTAGATATCCCCCCCGTTCTCTCTGTTCTAGATTCCCCCCCCCTTCTCTCTGTTGTAGATATTCCCCCCGTTCTCTGTTGTAGATATTGCCCCCATTCTCTCTGTTGTAGATATCCCCCCCCGTTCTCTCTGTTGTAGATTCCCCCCCGTTCTCTCTGTTGTACATATCCCCCCGTTCTCTCTGTTGTACATATCCCCCCCATTCTCTCTGTTGTAGATATCCCCCCCGTTCTCTCTGTTGTAGATTCCCCCCGTTCTCTCTGTTGTATATTCCCCCCCGTTCTCTCTGTTGTACATATCACCCCCCCCCGTTCTCTCTGTTGTACATATCCCCCCCGTTCTCTCTGTTGTACATATCCCCCCCGTTCTCTCTGTTGTAGATATTCCCCCCGTTCTCTGTTGTAGATATTCCCCCCATTCTCTCTGTTGTAGATATCCCCCCCGTTCTCTCTGTTGTAGATTCCCCCCCCGTTCTCTCTGTTGTACATATCACCCCTGTTCTCTCTGTTGTACATATCCCCCCCCGTTCTCTCTGTTGTACATATCCCCCCCGTTCTCTCTGTTGTAGATATTCCCCCCGTTCTCTGTTGTAGATATTCCCCCCATTCTCTCTGTTGTAGATATCCCCCCCCGTTCTCTCTGTTCTAGATTCCCCCCCCTTCTCTCTGTTGTACATATCACCCCCTGTTCTCTCTGTTGTACATATCCCCCCCCCGTTCTCTCCGTTGTAGATATTCCCCCTGTTCTCTGTTGTAGATATTCCCCCCATTCTCTCTGTTGTAGATATCCCCCCCCGTTCTCTCTGTTGTAGATTCCCCCCCGTTCTATCTGTTGTACATATCCCCCCTGTTCTCTCTGTTGTACATATCCCCCCCCGTTCTCTCTGTTGTACATATCCCCCCCCGTTCTCTCTGTAGATATTCCCCCCGTTCTCTGTTGTAGATATTCCCCCCATTCACTCTGTTGTAGATATCCCCCCCGTTCTCTCTGTTGTAGATTCCCCCCCCGTTCACTCTGTTGTACATATCACCCCCTGTTCTCTCTGTTGTACATATCCCCCCCCCGTTCTCTCTGTTGTACATATCCCCCCCGTTCTCTCTGTTGTAGATATTCCCCCCGTTCTCTGTTGTAGATATTCTCCCCATTCTCTCTGTTGTACATATCCCCCCCATTCTCTCTGTTGTACATATCCCCCCCCGTTCTCTCTGTAGATATTCCCCCCGTTCTCTGTTGTAGATATTCCCCCCATTCTCTCTGTTGTAGATATCCCCCCAGTTCTCTCTGTTGTAGATTCCCCCCCCGTTCTCTATGTTGTACATATCACCCCCTGTTCTCTCTGTTGTACATATCCCCCCCGTTCTCTCTGTTGTACATATCCCCCCCGTTCTCTCTGTTGTAGATATTCCCCCCGTTCTCTGTTGTAGATATTCCCCCCATTCTCTCTGTTGTAGATATCCCCCCCCCGTTCTCTCTGTTGTAGATTCCCCCCCGTTCTCTCTGTTGTAGATATTCCCCCCGTTCTCTGTTGTAGATATTCCCCCCCATTCTCTCTGTTGTACATATCCCCCCCGTTCTCTCTGTTGTACATATTCCCCCCATTCTCTCTGTTGTAGATATTCCCCCGTTCTCTGTTGTAGATATTCCCCCCATTCTCTCTGTTGTAGATATCCCCCCCCCCGTTCTCTCTGTTGTAGATTCCCCCCCTTCTCTCTGTTGTAGATATTCCCCCCGTTCTCTATGTAGCTATTCCCCCCATTCTCTCTGTTGTAGATATCCCCCCCCGTTCTCTCTGTTGTAGATTCCCCCCCGTTCTCTCTGTTGTACATATCCCCCCCTTTCTCTCTGTTGTACATATCACCCCCTGTTCTCTCTGTTGTACATATCCCCCCCACGTTCTCTCTGTTGTACATATCCCCCCCGTTCTCTCTGTTGTACATATCCCCCCCCGTTCTCTCTGTTGTACATATCCCCCCCGTTCTCTCTGTTGTAGATATTCCCCCCGTTCTCTGTTGTACATATCCCCCCCGTTCTCTCTGTTGTACATATCCCCCCCGTTCTCTCTGTTCTAGATTCCCCCCCCCTTCTCTCTGTTGTAGATATTCCCCCCGTTCTCTGTTGTAGATATTGCCCCCATTCTCTCTGTTGTAGATATCCCCCCCCGTTCTCTCTGTTGTAGATTCCCCCCCGTTCTCTCTGTTGTACATATCCCCCCGTTCTCTCTGTTGTACATATCCCCCCCATTCTCTCTGTTGTAGATATCCCCCCCGTTCTCTCTGTTGTAGATTCCCCCCGTTCTCTCTGTTGTATATTCCCCCCCGTTCTCTCTGTTGTACATATCACCCCCCCCCGTTCTCTCTGTTGTACATATCCCCCCCGTTCTCTCTGTTGTACATATCCCCCCGTTCTCTCTGTTGTAGATATTCCCCCCGTTCTCTGTTGTAGATATTCCCCCCATTCTCTCTGTTGTAGATATCCCCCCCGTTCTCTCTGTTGTAGATTCCCCCCCCGTTCTCTCTGTTGTACATATCACCCCTGTTCTCTCTGTTGTACATATCCCCCCCCGTTCTCTCTGTTGTACATATCCCCCCCGTTCTCTCTGTTGTAGATATTCCCCCCGTTCTCTGTTGTAGATATTCCCCCCATTCTCTCTGTTGTAGATATCCCCCCCCGTTCTCTCTGTTCTAGATTCCCCCCCCTTCTCTCTGTTGTACATATCACCCCCTGTTCTCTCTGTTGTACATATCCCCCCCCGTTCTCTCCGTTGTAGATATTCCCCCTGTTCTCTGTTGTAGATATTCCCCCCATTCTCTCTGTTGTAGATATCCCCCCCCGTTCTCTCTGTTGTAGATTCCCCCCCGTTCTATCTGTTGTACATATCCCCCCTGTTCTCTCTGTTGTACATATCCCCCCCCGTTCTCTCTGTTGTACATATCCCCCCCCGTTCTCTCTGTAGATATTCCCCCCGTTCTCTGTTGTAGATATTCCCCCCATTCACTCTGTTGTAGATATCCCCCCCGTTCTCTCTGTTGTAGATTCCCCCCCCGTTCACTCTGTTGTACATATCACCCCCTGTTCTCTCTGTTGTACATATCCCCCCCCCGTTCTCTCTGTTGTACATATCCCCCCCGTTCTCTCTGTTGTAGATATTCCCCCCGTTCTCTGTTGTAGATATTCTCCCCATTCTCTCTGTTGTACATATCCCCCCCATTCTCTCTGTTGTACATATCCCCCCCCGTTCTCTCTGTAGATATTCCCCCCGTTCTCTGTTGTAGATATTCCCCCCATTCTCTCTGTTGTAGATATCCCCCCAGTTCTCTCTGTTGTAGATTCCCCCCCCGTTCTCTATGTTGTACATATCACCCCCTGTTCTCTCTGTTGTACATATCCCCCCCGTTCTCTCTGTTGTACATATCCCCCCCGTTCTCTCTGTTGTAGATATTCCCCCCGTTCTCTGTTGTAGATATTCCCCCCATTCTCTCTGTTGTAGATATCCCCCCCCCCCGTTCTCTCTGTTGTAGATTCCCCCCCGTTCTCTCTGTTGTAGATATTCCCCCCGTTCTCTGTTGTAGATATTCCCCCCCATTCTCTCTGTTGTACATATCCCCCCCGTTCTCTCTGTTGTACATATTCCCCCCATTCTCTCTGTTGTAGATATTCCCCCGTTCTCTGTTGTAGATATTCCCCCCATTCTCTCTGTTGTAGATATCCCCCCCCCCGTTCTCTCTGTTGTAGATTCCCCCCCTTCTCTCTGTTGTAGATATTCCCCCCGTTCTCTATGTAGCTATTCCCCCCATTCTCTCTGTTGTAGATATCCCCCCCCGTTCTCTCTGTTGTAGATTCCCCCCCGTTCTCTCTGTTGTACATATCCCCCCCTTTCTCTCTGTTGTACATATCACCCCCTGTTCTCTCTGTTGTACATATCCCCCCCACGTTCTCTCTGTTGTACATATCCCCCCCGTTCTCTCTGTTGTACATATCCCCCCCCGTTCTCTCTGTTGTACATATCCCCCCCGTTCTCTCTGTTGTAGATATTCCCCCCGTTCTCTGTTGTACATATCCCCCCCGTTCTCTCTGTTGTACATATCCCCCCCCCCGTTCTCTCTGTTGTAGATATTCCCCCCGTTCTCTGTTGTAGATATTCTCCCCATTCTCTCTGTTGTACATATCCCCCCCCGTTTACTCTGTTGTACATATCCCCCCCGTTCTCTCTGTAGATATTCCCCCCGTTCTCTGTTGTAGATATTCCCCCCATTCTCTCTGTTGTAGATATCCCCCCCGTTCTCTCTGTTGTAGATTCCCCCCCCGTTCTCTCTGTTGTACATATCACCCCTGTTCTCTCTGTTGTACATATCCCCCCCCGTTCTCTCTGTTGTACATATCCCCACCGTTCTCTCTGTTGTAGATATTCCCCCCGTTCTCTGTTGTAGATATTCCCCCCATTCTCTCTGTTGTAGATATCCCCCCCGTTCTCTCTGTTCTAGATTCCCCCCCCCTTCTCTCTGTTGTACATATCACCCCCGTTCTCTCTGTTGTAGATATTCCCCCCGTTCTCTGTTGTAGATATTGCCCCCATTCTCTCTGTTGTAGATATCCCCCCCCGTTCTCTCTGTTGTAGATTCCCCCCCGTTCTCTCTGTTGTACATATCCCCCCGTTCTCTCTGTTGTACATATCCCCCCCATTCTCTCTGTTGTAGATATCCCCCCCTTTCTCTCTGTTGTAGATTCCCCCCGTTCTCTCTGTTGTATATTCCCCCCCCGTTCTCTCTGTTGTACATATCACCCCCCCCGTTCTCTCTGTTTTACATATCCCCCCCCTTTCTCTCTGTTGTACATATCCCCCCCCGTTCTCTCTGTTGTACATATCCCCCCCCGTTCTCTCTGTTGTACATATCCACCCCGTTCTCTCTGTTGTACATATCCCCCCACCCCCGTTCTCTCTGTTGTAGATATTCCCCCCGTTCTCTGTTATAGATATTCTCCCCATTCTCTCTGTTGTAGATATCCCCCCCCTGTTCTCTCTGTTGTACATATCCTCCCCCCCCGTTCTCTCTGTTGTACATATCCCCCCCCCGTTCTCTCTGTTGTAGATATTCCCCCCGTTCTCTGTTGTAGATATTCCCCCCATTCTCTCTGTTGTAGATATCCCCCCCGTTCTCTGTTGTAGATATTCCCCCCATTCTCTCTGTTGTAGATATCCCCCCTGTTCTCTCTGTTGTAGATTCCCCCCTTCTCTCTGTTGTACATATCACCCCCTGTTCTCTCTGTTGTACATATCCCCCCCCGTTCTCTCTGTTGTAGATATTCCCCCCGTTCTCTGTTGTAGATATTCCCCCCATTCTCTCTGTTGTAGATATCCCCCCCGTTCTCTCTGTTGTAGATTCCCCCCGTTCTCTCTGTTGTATATTCCCCCCCCCGTTCTCTCTGTTGTACATATCACCCCCTGTTCTCTCTGTTGTACATATCCCCCCCCGTTATCTCTGTTGTACATATCCCCCCCGTTCTCTCTGTTGTATATTCCCCCGTTCTCTGTTGTACATATCACCCCCTGTTCTCTCTGTTGTACATATTCCCCCCCCGTTCTCTCTGTTGTACATATCACCCCCCCCCGTTCTCTCTGTTGTACATATCCCCCCCCCCGTTCTCTCTGTTGTACATGTCCCCCCGTTCTCTCTGTTGTATATTCCCCCATTCTCTGTTGTACATATCACCCCCTGTTCTCTCTGTTGTACATATTCCCCCCCCGTTCTCTCTGTTGTACATATCCCCCCCCGTTCTCTCTGTTGTGCATATCCCCCCCCGTTCTCTCTGTTGTACATATCCCCCCCGTTCTCTCTGTTGTACATATCCCCCCCCGTTCTCTCTGTTGTACATATCCACACCGTTCTCTCTGTTGTACATATCCCCCCCCGTTCTCTCTGTTGTAGATATTCCCCCCGTTCTCTGTTGTAGATATTCTCCCCATTCTCTCTGTTGTAGATATCCCCCCCGTTCTCTCTGTTGTATATTCCCCCCCCGTTCTCTCTGTTGTACATATCACCCCCCGTTCTCTCTGTTGTACATATCCCCCCCGTTCTCTCTGTTGTACATATCCCCCCCCGTTCTCTCTGTTGTATATTCCCCCCGATCTCTGTTGTACATATCACCCCCTGTTCTCTCTGTTGTACATATTCCCCCCCCGTTCTCTCTGTTGTACATATCCCCCCCGTTCTCTCTGTTGTACATATCCCCCCCCCCCGTTCTCTCTGTTGTACATATCCCCCCCGTTCTCTCTGTTGTACATATCCCCCCCCCGTTCTCTCTGTTGTACATATCCACCCCGTTCTCTCTGTTGTACTTATCCCCCCCCCCGTTCTCTCTGTTGTAGATATTTCCCCCGTTCTCTGTTGTAGATATTCTCCCCATTCTCTCTGTTGTAGATATCCCCACCCCCCCTGTTCTCTCTGTTCTACATATCCTCCCCCCCGTTCTCTCTGTTGTACATATCCCCCCCCCCGTTCTCTCCGTTGTAGATATTCCCCCCGTTCTCTGTTGTAGATATTCCCCCCATTCTCTCTGTTGTAGATATCCCCCCCGTTCTCTCTGTTGTAGATTCCCCCCTTCTCTCTGTTGTACATATCACCCCCTGTTCTCTCTGTTGTACATATCCCCCCCGTTCTCTGTGTTGTAGATATTCCCCCCGTTCTCTGTTGTAGATATTCCCCCCATTCTCTCTGTTGTAGATATCCCCCGTTCTCTCTGTTGTATATTCCCCCCCCGTTCTCTCTGTTGTACATATCACCCCCTGTTCTCTCTGTTGTACATATCCCCCCCCGTTCTCTCTGTTGTACATGTCCCCCCGTTCTCTCTGTTGTATATTCCCCCCATTCTCTGTTGTACATATCACCCCCTGTTCTCTCTGTTGTACATATTCCCCCCCCCGTTCTCTCTGTTGTACATATCCCCCCCCCGTTCTCTCTGTTGTACATATCCCCCCCGTTCTCTCTGTTGTACATATCCCCCCCGTTCTCTCTGTTGTACATATACCCCCCCGTTCTCTCTGTTGTACATATCCACACCGTTCTCTCTGTTGTACATATCCCCCCCGTTCTCTCTGTTGTAGATATTCCCCCCGTTCTCTGTTGTAGATATTCTCCCCATTCTCTCTGTTGTAGATATTCTCCCCATTCTCTCTGTTGTAGATATCCCCCCCACTGTTCTCTCTGTTGTACATATCCCCCCCCGTTCTCTCTGTTGTACATATCCCCCCCGTTCTCTCTGTTGTATATTCCCCCCGTTCTCTGTTGTACATATCACCCCCTGTTCTCTCTGTTGTACATATTCCCCCCCCGTTCTCTCTGTTGTACATATCCCCCCCCGTTCTCTCTGTTGTACATATCCCCCCCCGTTCTCTCTGTTGTACATATCCCCCCCGTTCTCTCTGTTGTACATATCCCCCCGTTCTCTCTGTTGTACATATCCACCCCGTTCTCTCTGTTGTACATATCCCCCCCCCGTTCTCTCTGTTGTAGATATTCCCCCCTTTCTCTGTTGTAGATATTCTCCCCATTCTCTCTGTTGTAGATATCCCCCCCCCGTTCTCTCTGTTGTACATCCGGTACCGCACGGATGGCAGTCTCTTCAATCTGAGGCGCCTGCAAGCTCACACCAAGACACAAGAGAAACTTGTCCGTGAACTACTCTTTGCAGATGATGCCGCTTTAGTTGCCCATTCAGAGCCAGCTCTTCAGCGCTTGACGTCCTGCTTTGCGGAAACTGCCAAAATGTTTGGCCTGGAAGTCAGCCTGAAGAAAACTGAGGTCCTCCATCAGCCAGCTCCCCACCATGACTACCAGCCCCCCCACATCTCCATCGGGCACACAAAACTCAAAACGGTCAACCAGTTTACCTATCTCGGCTGCACCATTTCATCAGATGCAAGGATCGACAATGAGATAGACAACAGACTCGCCAAGGCAAATAGCGCCTTTGGAAGACTACACAAAAGAGTCTGGAAAAACAACCAACTGAAAAACCTCACAAAGATAAGCGTATACAGAGCCGTTGTCATACCCACACTCCTGTTCGGCTCCGAATCATGGGTCCTCTACCGGCACCACCTACGGCTCCTAGAACGCTTCCACCAGCATTGTCTCCGCTCCATCCTCAACATCCATTGGAGCGCTCGCACCCCTAACGTCAAGGTACTCGAGATGGCAGAGGTCGACAGCATCGAGTCCACGCTGCTGAAGATCCAGCTGCGCTGGATGGGTCACGTCTCCAGAATGGAGGACCATCGCCTTCCCAAGATCGTATTATATGGCGAGCTCTCCACTGGCCACCGTGACAGAGGTGCACCAAAGAAAAGGTACAAGGACTGCCTAAAGAAATCTCTTGGTGCCTGCCACATTGACCACCGCCAGTGGGCTGATAACGCCTCAAACCGTGCATCTTGGCGCCTCACAGTTTGGCGGGCAGCAGCCTCCTTTGAAGAAGACCGCAGAGCCCACCTCACTGACAAAAGGCAAGGGAGGAAAAACCCAACACCCAACCCCAACCAACCAATTTTCCCTTGCAACCGCTGCAATCGTGTCTGCCTGTCCCGCATCGGACTGGTCAGCCACAAACGAGCCTGCAGCTGACGTGGACTTTTTACCCCCTCCATAAATCTTCGTCCGCGAAGCCAAGCCAAAGAAAAGAAAGACATATCCTCTCCCCCCTCCGTGCTCTCTGTTGTACATATCCACCCCGTTCTCTCTGTTGTACATATCCCCCCCCCGTTCTCACTATTGTACATATCCCCCCCCGTTCTCTCTGTTGTAGATATTCCCCCCGTTCTCTGTTGTAGATATTCTCCCCATTCTCTCTGTTGTAGATATCCCCCCCCTGTTCTCTCTGTTGTACATATCCTCCCCCCCCGTTCTCTCTGTTGTACATATCCTCCCCCCCCCGTTCTCTCTGTTGTACATATTCCCCCCCGTTCTCTCTGTAGATATTCCCCCCGTTCTCTGTTGTGGATATTCCCCCCATTCTCTCTGTTGTAGATATCCCCCCCGTTCTCTCTGTTGTAGATTTCCCCCCCGTTCTCTATGTTGTACATATCACCCCCCCGTTCTCTCTGTTGTACATATCCCCCCCGTTCTCTCTGTTGTAGATATTCCCCCCGTTCTCTGTTGTAGATATTCCCCCCATTCTCTCTGTTGTAGATATCCCCCCCCCGTTCTCTCTGTTGTAGATTCCCCCCCCTTCTCTCTGTTGTAGATATTCCCCCCGTTCTCTGATGTAGATATTCCCCCCATTCTCTCTGTTGTAGATATCCCCCCCCGTTCTCTCTGTTGTAGATTCCCCCCCGTTCTCTCTGTTGTACATATCCCCCCCGTTCTCTCTGTTGTACATATCACCCCCTGTTCTCTATGTTGTACATATCCCCCCCCCCGTTCTCTCTGTTGTACATATCCCCCCCCGTTCTCTCTGTAGATATTCCCCCCGTTCTCTGTTGTAGATATTCCCCCCATTCTCTCTGTTGTAGATATCCCCCCGTTCTCTCTGTTGTAGATTCCCCCCCCGTTCTCTCTGTTGTACATATCACCCCCTGTTCTCTCTGTTGTACATATCCCCCCCCGTTCTCTCTGTTGTACATATCCCCCCCGTTCTCTCTGTTGTAGATATTCCCCCCGTTCTCTGTTGTAGATATTCCCCCCATTCTCTCTGTTGTAGATATCCCCCCCCCGTTCTCTCTGTTGTAGATTCCCCCCCGTTCTCTCTGTTGTAGATATTCCCCCCGTTCTCTGTTGTAGATATTCCCCCCATTCTCTCTGTTGTACATATCCCCCCCGTTCTCTCTGTTGTACATATTCCCCCCATTCTCTCTGTTGTAGATATTCCCCCCGTTCTCTGTTGTAGATATTCCCCCCATTCTCTCTGTTGTAGATATCCCCCCCCCGTTCTCTCTGTTGTAGATTCCCCCCCCCTTCTCTCTGTTGTAGATATTCCCCCCGTTCTCTGTTGTAGATATTCCCCCCATTCTCTCTGTTGTAGATATCCCCCCCCGTTCTCTCTGTTGTAGATTCCCCCCCGTTCTCTCTGTTGTACATATCCCCCCCGTTCTCTCTGTTGTACATATCACCCCCTGTTCTCTCTGTTGTACATATTCCCCCCCCGTTCTCTCTGTTGTACATATCCCCCCCCACGTTCTCTCTGTTGTACATATCCCCCCCGTTCTCTCTGTTGTACATATCCCCCGCCGTTCTCTCTGTTGTACATATCCCCCCCCGTTCTCTCTGTTGTATATTCCCCCCATTCTCTGTTGTACATATCATCCCCTGTTCTCTCTGTTGTACATATCCCCCCCCGTTCTCTCTGTTGTAGATATTCCCCCCGTTCTCTGTTGTACATATCCCCCCCGTTCTCTCTGTTGTACATATCCCCCCCCCGTTCTCTCTGTTGTAGATATTCCCCCCGTTCTCTGTTGTAGATATTCTCCCCATTCTCTCTGTTGTACATATCCCCCCCCGTTCTCTCTGTTGTACATATCCCCCCCCCGTTCTCTCTGTAGATATTCCCCCCGTTCTCTGTTGTAGATATTCCCCCCATTCTCTCTGTTGTAGATATCCCCCCGTTCTCTCTGTTGTAGATTCCCCCCCGTTCTATCTGTTGTACATATCACCCCTGTTCTCTCTGTTGTACATATCCCCCCCCCGTTCTCTCTGTTGTACATATCCCCCCCGTTCTCTCTGTTGTAGATATTCCCCCCGTTCTCGGTTGTAGATATTCCCCCCATTCTCTCTGTTGTAGATATCCCCCCCCGTTCTCTCTGTTCTAGATTCCCCCCCTTCTCTCTGTTGTACATATCACCCCCTGTTCTCTCTGTTGTACATATCCCCCCCCCCGTTCTCTCCGTTGTAGATATTCCCCCTGTTCTCTGTTGTAGATATTCCCCCCATTCTCTCTGTTGTAGATATCCCCCCCGTTCTCTCTGTTGTAGATTCCCCCCCGATCTATCTGTTGTACATATCCCCCCTGTTCTCTCTGTTGTACATATCCCCCCCCGTTCTCTCTGTTGTACATATCCCCCCCCGTTCTCTCTGTAGATATTCCCCCCGTTCTCTGTTGTAGATATTCCCCCCATTCACTCTGTTGTATATATCCCCCCCCGTTCTCTCTGTTGTAGATTCCCCCCCCCCGTTCACTCTGTTGTACATATCACCCCCTGTTCTCTCTGTTGTACATATCCCCCCCGTTCTCTCTGTTGTAGATATTCCCCCCGTTCTCTGTTGTAGATATTCTCCCCATTCTCTCTGTTGTACATATCCCCCCCCATTCTCTCTGTTGTACATATCCCCCCCCCCGTTCTCTCTGTAGATATTCCCCCCGTTCTCTGTTGTAGATATTCCCCCCATTCTCTCTGTTGTAGATATCCCCCCGTTCTCTCTGTTGTAGATTCCCCCCCCGTTCTCTATGTTGTACATATCCCCCCCGTTCTCTCTGTTGTACATATCCCCCCCGTTCTCTGTTGTAGATATTCCCCCCATGCTCTCTGTTGTACATATCCCCCCCGTTCTCTCTGTTGTACATATTCCCCCCATTCTCTCTGTTGTAGATATTCCCCCGTTCTCTGTTGTAGATATTCCCCCCATTCTCTCTGTTGTAGATATCCCCCCCCGTTCTCTCTGTTGTAGATTCCCCCCTTCTCTCTGTTGTAGATATTCCCCCCCGTTCTCTGTTGTAGATATTCCCCCCATTCTCTCTGTTGTAGATATCCCCCCCCCCGTTCTCTCTGTTGTAGATTCCCCCCCCTTCTCTCTGTTGTAGATATTCCCCCCGTTCTCTGATGTAGATATTCCCCCCATTCTCTCTGTTGTAGATATCCCCCCCCGTTCTCTCTGTTGTAGATTCCCCCCCGTTCTCTCTGTTGTACATATCCCCCCCGTTCTCTCTGTTGTACATATCACCCCCTGTTCTCTCTGTTGTACATATCCCCCCCGTTCTCTCTGTTGTACATATCCCCCCCCCGTTCTCTCTGTAGATATTCCCCCCGTTCTCTGTTGTAGATATTCCCCCCATTCTCTCTGTTGTAGATATCCCCCCCGTTCTCTCTGTTGTAGATTCCCCCCCCGTTCTCTCTGTTGTACATATCACCCCCTGTTCTCTCTGTTGTACATATCCCCCCCCGTTCTCTCTGTTGTACATATCCCCCCCGTTCTCTCTGTTGTAGATATTCCCCCCGTTCTCTGTTGTAGATATTCCCCCCATTCTCTCTGTTGTAGATATCCCCCCCCCCGTTCTCTCTGTTGTAGATTCCCCCCCGTTCTCTCTGTTGTAGATATTCCCCCCATTCTCTGTTGTAGATATTCCCCCCATTCTCTCTGTTGTACATATCCCCCCCGTTCTCTCTGTTGTACATATTCCCCCCATTCTCTCTGTTGTAGATATTCCCCCCGTTCTCTGTTGTAGATATTCCCCCCATTCTCTCTGTTGTAGATATCCCCCCCCCGTTCTCTCTGTTGTAGATTCCCCCCCCTTCTCTCTGTTGTAGATATTCCCCCCGTTCTCTGTTGTAGATATTCCCCCCATTCTCTCTGTTGTAGATATCCCCCCCCGTTCTCTCTGTTGTAGATTCCCCCCCGTTCTCTCTGTTGTACATATCCCCCCCGTTCTCTCTGTTGTACATATCAACCCCTGTTCTCTCTGTTGTACATATTCCCCCCCCCGTTCTCTCTGTTGTACATATCCCCCCCCACGTTCTCTCTGTTGTACATATCCCCCCCGTTCTCTCTGTTGTACATATCCCCCGCCGTTCTCTCTGTTGTACATATCCCCCCCCGTTCTCTCTGTTGTATATTCCCCCCATTCTCTGTTGTACATATCACCCCCTGTTCTCTCTGTTGTACATATCCCCCCCCGTTCTCTCTGTTGTAGATATTCCCCCCGTTCTCTGTTGTACATATCCCCCCCGTTCTCTCTGTTGTACATATCCCCCCCCCCCGTTCTCTCTGTTGTAGATATTCCCCCCGTTCTCTGTTGTAGATATTCTCCCCATTCTCTCTGTTGTACATATCCCCCCCCGTTCTCTCTGTTGTACATATCCCCCCCCCCGTTCTCTCTGTAGATATTCCCCCCGTTCTCTGTTGTAGATATTCCCCCCATTCTCTCTGTTGTAGATATCCCCCCGTTCTCTCTGTTGTAGATTCCCCCCCCGTTCTCTCTGTTGTACATATCACCCCTGTTCTCTCTGTTGTACATATCCCCCCCCCGTTCTCTCTGTTGTACATATCCCCCCCGTTCTCTCTGTTGTAGATATTCCCCCCGTTCTCTGTTGTAGATATTCCCCCCATTCTCTCTGTTGTAGATATCCCCCCCCCGTTCTCTCTGTTCTAGATTCCCCCCCTTCTCTCTGTTGTACATATCACCCCCTGTTCTCTCTGTTGTACATATTCCCCCCCCCCCGTTCTCTCCGTTGTAGATATTCCCCCTGTTCTCTGTTGTAGATATTCCCCCCATTCTCTCTGTTGTAGATATCCCCCCCGTTCTCTCTGTTGTAGATTCCCCCCCGATCTATCTGTTGTACATATCCCCCCTGTTCTCTCTGTTGTACATATCCCCCCCCGTTCTCTCTGTAGATATTCCCCCCGTTCTCTGTTGTAGATATTCCCCCCATTCACTCTGTTGTAGATATCCCCCCCCGTTCTCTCTGTTGTAGATTCCCCCCCCCCGTTCACTCTGTTGTACATATCACCCCCTGTTCTCTCTGTTGTACATATCCCCCCGTTCTCTCTGTTGTAGATATTCCCCCCGTTCTCTGTTGTAGATATTCTCCCCATTCTCTCTGTTGTACATATCCCCCCCCATTCTCTCTGTTGTACATATCCCCCCCGTTCTCTCTGTAGATATTCCCCCCGTTCTCTGTTGTAGATATTCCCCCCATTCTCTCTGTTGTAGATATCCCCCCGTTCTCTCTGTTGTAGATTCCCCTCCCCGTTCTCTATGTTGTACATATCCCCCCCGTTCTCTCTGTTGTACATATCCCCCCCGTTCTCTGTTGTAGATATTCCCCCCATTCTCTCTGTTGTACATATCCCCCCCGTTCTCTCTGTTGTACATATTCCCCCCATTCTCTCTGTTGTAGATATTCCCCCGTTCTCTGTTGTAGATATTCCCCCCATTCTCTCTGTTGTAGATATCCCCCCCCCCCGTTCTCTCTGTTGTAGATTCCCCCCCTTCTCTCTGTTGTAGATATTCCCCCCCGTTCTCTGTTGTAGATATTCCCCCCATTCTCTCTGTTGTAGATATCCCCCCCCCCGTTCTCTCTGTTGTAGATTCCCCCCCGTTCTCTCTGTTGTACATATCCCCCCCTTTCTCTCTGTTGTACATATCACCCCCTGTTCTCTCTGTTGTACATATCCCCCCCACGTTCTCTCTGTTGTACATATTCCCCCCGTTCTCTCTGTTGTACATATCCCCCCCCGTTCTCTCTGTTGTACATATCCCCCCCGTTCTCTCTGTTGTATATTCCCCCCGTTCTCTGTTGTACATATCACCCCCTGTTCTCTCTGTTGTACATATCCCCCCCCGTTCTCTCTGTTGTAGATATTCCCCCCGTTCTCTGTTGTACATATCCCCCCGTTCTCTCTGTTGTACATATCCCCCCCCCGTTCTCTCTGTTGTAGATATTCCCCCCGTTCTCTGTTGTAGATATTCTCCCCATTCTCTCTGTTGTACATATCCCCCCCGTTCTCTCTGTTGTACATATCCCCCCCCCCGTTCTCTCTGTAGATATTCCCCCCGTTCTCTGTTGTAGTTATTCCCCCCATTCTCTCTGTTGTAGATATCCCCCCGTTCTCTCTGTTGTAGATTCCCCCCCCCGTTCTCTCTGTTGTACATATCACCCCTGTTCTCTCTGTTGTACATATCCCCCCCCCGTTCTCTCTGTTGTACATATCCCCCCCGTTCTCTCTGTTGTAGATATTCCCCCCGTTCTCTGTTGTAGATATTCCCCCCATTCTCTCTGTTGTAGATATCCCCCCCGTTCTCTCTGTTCTAGATTCCCCCCCCTTCTCTCTGTTGTACATATCACCCCCTGTTCTCTCTGTTGTACATATCCCCCCCCCGTTCTCTCCGTTGTAGATATTCCCCCCGTTCTCTGTTGTAGATATTCCCCCCATTCTCTCTGTTGTAGATATCCCCCCCCGTTCTCTCTGTTGTAGATTCCCCCCCGTTCTCTCTGTTGTACATATCCCCCCTGTTCTCTCTGTTGTACATATCCCCCCCCGTTCTCTCTGTTGTACATATCCCCCCCCGTTCTCTCTGTAGATATTCCCCCCGTTCTCTGTTGTAGATATTCCCCCCATTCACTCTGTTGTAGATATCCCCCCCGTTCTCTCTGTTGTACATATCCCCCCCCCGTTCTCTCTGTAGATATTCCCCCCGTTCTCTGTTGTAGATATTCCCCCCATTCACTCTGTTGTAGATATCCCCCCGTTCTCTCTGTTGTACATATCCCCCCCGTTCTCTCTGTTGTACATATCCCCCCCCGTTCTCTCTGTTGTACATATCCACCCCGTTCTCTCTGTTGTACATATCCCCCCCCCCCGTTCTCTCTGTTGTAGATATTTCCCCCGTTCTCTGTTGTAGATATTCTCCCCATTCTCTCTGTTGTAGATATCCCCAACCCCCCTGTTCTCTCTGTTCTACATATCCTCCCCCCCGTTCTCTCTGTTGTACATATCCCCCCCCGTTCTCTCTGTTGTAGATATTCCCCCCGTTCTCTGTTGTAGATATTCCCCCCATTCTCTCTGTTGTAGACATCCCCCCCGTTCTCTCTGTTGTAGATTCCCCCCTTCTCTCTGTTGTACATATCACCCCCTGTTCTCTCTGTTGTACATATCCCCCCCCGTTCTCTCTGTTGTAGATATTCCCCCCGTTCTCTGTTGTAGATATTCCCCCCATTCTCTCTGTTGTAGATATCCCCCGTTCTCTCTGTTGTATATTCCCCCCCCCGTTCTCTCTGTTGTACATATCACCCCCTGTTCTCTCTGTTGTACATATCCCCCCCCGTTCTCTCTGTTGTACATGTCCCCCCGTTCTCTCTGTTGTATATTCCCCCCATTCTCTGTTGTACATATCACCCCCTGTTCTCTCTGTTGTACATATTCCCCCCCCGTTCTCTCTGTTGTACATATCCCCCCCCCGTTCTCTCTGTTGTACATATCCCCCCCGTTCTCTCTGTTGTACATATCCCCCCCGTTCTCTCTGTTGTACATATCCCCCCCCGTTCTCTCTGTTGTACATATCCACACCGTTCTCTCTATTGTACATATCCCCCCCGTTCTCTCTGTTGTAGATATTCCCCCCGTTCTCTGTTGTAGATATTCTCCCCATTCTCTCTGTTGTAGATATTCTCCCCATTCTCTCTGTTGTAGATATCCCCCCCACTGTTCTCTCTGTTGTACATATCCCCCCCCGTTCTCTCTGTTGTACATATCCCCCCCGTTCTCTCTGTTGTATATTCCCCCCGTTCTCTGTTGTACATATCACCCCCTGTTCTCTCTGTTGTACATATTCCCCCCCCGTTCTCTCTGTTGTACATATCCCCCCCCGTTCTCTCTGTTGTACATATCCCCCCCGTTCTCTCTGTTGTACATATCCCCCCCGTTCTCTCTGTTGTACATATCCCCCCGTTCTCTCTGTTGTACATATCCACCCCGTTCTCTCTGTTGTACATATCCCCCCCCCCCGTTCTCTCTGTTGTAGATATTCCCCCCTTTCTCTGTTGTAGATATTCTCCCCATTCTCTCTGTTGTAGATATCCCCCCCCCGTTCTCTCTGTTGTACATCCGGTACCGCACGGATGGCAGTCTCTTCAATCTGAGGCGCCTGCAAGCTCACACCAAGACACAAGAGAAACTTGTCCGTGAACTACTCTTTGCAGATGATGCCGCTTTAGTTGCCCATTCAGAGCCAGCTCTTCAGCGCTTGACGTCCTGCTTTGCGGAAACTGCCAAAATGTTTGGCCTGGAAGTCAGCCTGAAGAAAACTGAGGTCCTCCATCAGCCAGCTCCCCACCATGACTACCAGCCCCCCCACATCTCCATCGGGCACACAAAACTCAAAACGGTCAACCAGTTTACCTATCTCGGCTGCACCATTTCATCAGATGCAAGGATCGACAATGAGATAGACAACAGACTCGCCAAGGCAAATAGCGCCTTTGGAAGACTACACAAAAGAGTCTGGAAAAACCACCAACTGAAAAACCTCACAAAGATAAGCGTATACAGAGCCGTTGTCATACCCACACTCCTGTTCGGCTCCGAATCATGGGTCCTCTACCGGCACCACCTACGGCTCCTAGAACGCTTCCACCAGCGTTGTCTCCGCTCCATCCTCAACATCCATTGGAGTGCTCACACCCCTAACGTCGAGGTACTCGAGATGGCAGAGGTCGACAGCATCGAGTCCACGCTGCTGAAGATCCAGCTGCGCTGGATGGGTCACGTCTCCAGAATGGAGGACCATCGCCTTCCCAAGATCGTATTATATGGCGAGCTCTCCACTGGCCACCGTGACAGAGGTGCACCAAAGAAAAGGTACAAGGACTGCCTAAAGAAATCTCTTGGTGACTGCCACATTGACCACCGCCAGTGGGCTGATAACGCCTCAAACCGTGCATCTTGGCGCCTCACAGTTTGGCGGGCAGCAGCCTCCTTTGAAGAAGACCGCAGAGCCCACCTCACTGACAAAAGGCAAAGGAGGAAAAACCCAACACCCAACCCCAACCAACCAATTTTCCCTTGCAACCGCTGCAATCGTGTCTGCCTGTCCCGCATCGGACTGGTCAGCCACAAACGAGCCTGCAGCTGACGTGGACTTTTTACCCCCTCCATAAATCTTCGTCCGCGAAGCCAAGCCAAAGAAAAGAAAGACATATCCTCTCCCCCCTCCGTGCTCTCTGTTGTACATATCCACCCCGTTCTCTCTGTTGTACATATCCCCCCCCCCGTTCTCACTATTGTACATATCCCCCCCCGTTCTCTCTGTTGTAGATATTCCCCCCGTTCTCTGTTGTAGATATTCTCCCCATTCTCTCTGTTGTAGATATCCCCCCCTGTTCTCTCTGTTGTACATATCCTCCCCCCCGTTCTCTCTGTTGTACATATCCTCCCCCCCGTTCTCTCTGTTGTACATATCCCCCCCCGTTCTCTCTGTAGATATTCCCCCCGTTCTCTGTTGTGGATATTCCCCCCATTCTCTCTGTTGTAGATATCCCCCCCGTTCTCTCTGTTGTAGATTCCCCCCCCGTTCTCTATGTTGTACATATCACCCCCCCGTTCTCTCTGTTGTACATATCCCCCCCGTTCACTCTGTTGTAGATATTCCCCCCGTTCTCTGTTGTAGATATTCCCCCCATTCTCTCTGTTGTAGATATCCCCCCCCCGTTCTCTCTGTTGTAGATTCCCCCCCCCTTCTCTCTGTTGTAGATATTCCCCCCGTTCTCTGATGTAGATATTCCCCCCATTCTCTCTGTTGTAGATATCCCCCCCCGTTCTCTCTGTTGTAGATTCCCCCCCGTTCTCTCTGTTGTACATATCCCCCCCGTTCTCTCTGTTGTACATATCACCCCCTGTTCTCTCTGTTGTACATATCCCCCCCCCGTTCTCTCTGTTGTACATTTCCCCCCCCCGTTTTCTCTGTAGATATTCCCCCCGTTCTCTGTTGTAGATATTCCCCCCATTCTCTCTGTTGTAGATATCCCCCCCGTTCTCTCTGTTGTAGATCCCCCCCCCGTTCTCTCTGTTGTACATATCACCCCCTGTTCTCTCTGTTGTACATATCCCCCCCCCGTTCTCTCTGTTGTACATATCCCCCCCGTTCTCTCTGTTGTAGATATTCCCCCCGTTCTCTGTTGTAGATATTCCCCCCATTCTCTCTGTTGTAGATATCCCCCCCCGTTCTCTCTGTTGTAGATTCCCCCCCGTTCTCTCTGTTGTAGATATTCCCCCCGTTCTCTGTTGTAGATATTCCCCCCATTCTCTCTGTTGTACATATCCCCCCCGTTCTCTCTGTTGTACATATTCCCCCCATTCTCTCTGTTGTAGATATTCCCCCCGTTCTCTGTTGTAGATATTCCCCCCATTCTCTCTGTTGTAGATATCCCCCCCGTTCTCTCTGTTGTAGATTCCCCCCCCTTCTCTCTGTTGTAGATATTCCCCCCGTTCTCTGTTGTAGATATTCCCCCCATTCTCTCTGTTGTAGATATCCCCCCCGTTCTCTCTGTTGTAGATTCCCCCCCGTTCTCTCTGTTGTACATATCCCCCCCGTTCTCTCTGTTGTACATATCACCCCCTGTTCTCTCTGTTGTACATATTCCCCCCGCCGTTCTCTCTGTTGTACATATCCCCCCCCACGTTCTCTCTGTTGTACATATCCCCCCCGTTCTCTCTGTTGTACATATCCCCCGCCGTTCTCTCTGTTGTACATATCCCCCCCGTTCTCTCTGTTGTATATTCCCCCCATTCTCTGTTGTACATATCACCCCCTGTTCTCTCTGTTGTACATATCCCCCCCCGTTCTCTCTGTTGTAGATATTCCCCCCGTTCTCTGTTGTACATATCCCCCCCGTTCTCTCTGTTGTACATATCCCCCCCACGTTCTCTCTGTTGTAGATATTCCCCCCGTTCTCTTTTGTAGATATTCTCCCCATTCTCTCTGTTGTACATATCCCCCCCCGTTCTCTCTGTTGTACATATCCCCCCCCCCGTTCTCTCTGTAGATATTCCCCCCGTTCTCTGTTGTAGATATTCCCTCCCTTTCTCTCTGTTGTAGATATCCCCCCGTTCTCTCTGTTGTAGATTCCCCCCCCGTTCTCTCTGTTGTACATATCACCCCTGTTCTCTCTGTTGTACATATCCCCCCCCGTTCTCTCTGTTGTACATATCCCCCCCGTTCTCTCTGTTGTAGATATTCCCCCCGTTCTCTGTTGTAGATATTCCCCCCATTTTCTCTGTTGTAGATATCCCCCCCCGTTCTCTCTGTTCTAGATTCCCCCCCTTCTCTCTGTTGTACATATCACCCCCTGTTCTCTCTGTTGTACATATCCCCCCCCCGTTCTCTCCGTTGTAGATATTCCCCCTGTTCTCTGTTGTAGATATTCCCCCCATTCTCTCTGTTGTAGATATCCCCCCCCGTTCTCTCTGTTGTAGATTCCCCCCCGATCTATCTGTTGTACATATCCCCCCTGTTCTCTCTGTTGTACATATCCCCCCCGTTCTCTCTGTTGTACATATCCCCCCCCCGTTCTCTCTGTAGATATTCCCCCCGTTCTCTGTTGTAGATATTCCCCCCATTCACTCTGTTGTTGATATCCCCCCCCGTTCTCTCTGTTGTAGATTCCCCCCTTCTCTCTGTTGTACATATCACCCCCTGTTCTCTCTGTTGTACATATCCCCCCCCGTTCTCTCTGTTGTAGATATTCCCCCCGTTCTCTGTTGTAGATATTCCCCCCATTCTCTCTGTTGTAGATATCCCCCGTTCTCTCTGTTGTATATTCCCCCCCCCGTTCTCTCTGTTGTACATATCACCCCCTGTTCTCTCTGTTGTACATATCCCCCCCCGTTCTCTCTGTTGTACATGTCCCCCCGTTCTCTCTGTTGTATATTCCCCCCATTCTCTGTTGTACATATCACCCCCTGTTCTCTCTGTTGTACATATTCCCCCCCCGTTCTCTCTGTTGTACATATCCCCCCCCCGTTCTCTCTGTTGTACATATCCCCCCCGTTCTCTCTGTTGTACATATCCCCCCCGTTCTCTCTGTTGTACATATCCCCCCCCGTTCTCTCTGTTGTACATATCCACACCGTTCTCTCTATTGTACATATCCCCCCCGTTCTCTCTGTTGTAGATATTCCCCCCGTTCTCTGTTGTAGATATTCTCCCCATTCTCTCTGTTGTAGATATTCTCCCCATTCTCTCTGTTGTAGATATCCCCCCCACTGTTCTCTCTGTTGTACATATCCCCCCCCGTTCTCTCTGTTGTACATATCCCCCCCGTTCTCTCTGTTGTATATTCCCCCCGTTCTCTGTTGTACATATCACCCCCTGTTCTCTCTGTTGTACATATTCCCCCCCCGTTCTCTCTGTTGTACATATCCCCCCCCGTTCTCTCTGTTGTACATATCCCCCCCGTTCTCTCTGTTGTACATATCCCCCCCGTTCTCTCTGTTGTACATATCCCCCCCGTTCTCTCTGTTGTACATATCCACCCCGTTCTCTCTGTTGTACATATCCCCCCCCCCCGTTCTCTCTGTTGTAGATATTCCCCCCTTTCTCTGTTGTAGATATTCTCCCCATTCTCTCTGTTGTAGATATCCCCCCCCCGTTCTCTCTGTTGTACATCCGGTACCGCACGGATGGCAGTCTCTTCAATCTGAGGCGCCTGCAAGCTCACACCAAGACACAAGAGAAACTTGTCCGTGAACTACTCTTTGCAGATGATGCCGCTTTAGTTGCCCATTCAGAGCCAGCTCTTCAGCGCTTGACGTCCTGCTTTGCGGAAACTGCCAAAATGTTTGGCCTGGAAGTCAGCCTGAAGAAAACTGAGGTCCTCCATCAGCCAGCTCCCCACCATGACTACCAGCCCCCCCACATCTCCATCGGGCACACAAAACTCAAAACGGTCAACCAGTTTACCTATCTCGGCTGCACCATTTCATCAGATGCAAGGATCGACAATGAGATAGACAACAGACTCGCCAAGGCAAATAGCGCCTTTGGAAGACTACACAAAAGAGTCTGGAAAAACCACCAACTGAAAAACCTCACAAAGATAAGCGTATACAGAGCCGTTGTCATACCCACACTCCTGTTCGGCTCCGAATCATGGGTCCTCTACCGGCACCACCTACGGCTCCTAGAACGCTTCCACCAGCGTTGTCTCCGCTCCATCCTCAACATCCATTGGAGTGCTCACACCCCTAACGTCGAGGTACTCGAGATGGCAGAGGTCGACAGCATCGAGTCCACGCTGCTGAAGATCCAGCTGCGCTGGATGGGTCACGTCTCCAGAATGGAGGACCATCGCCTTCCCAAGATCGTATTATATGGCGAGCTCTCCACTGGCCACCGTGACAGAGGTGCACCAAAGAAAAGGTACAAGGACTGCCTAAAGAAATCTCTTGGTGACTGCCACATTGACCACCGCCAGTGGGCTGATAACGCCTCAAACCGTGCATCTTGGCGCCTCACAGTTTGGCGGGCAGCAGCCTCCTTTGAAGAAGACCGCAGAGCCCACCTCACTGACAAAAGGCAAAGGAGGAAAAACCCAACACCCAACCCCAACCAACCAATTTTCCCTTGCAACCGCTGCAATCGTGTCTGCCTGTCCCGCATCGGACTGGTCAGCCACAAACGAGCCTGCAGCTGACGTGGACTTTTTACCCCCTCCATAAATCTTCGTCCGCGAAGCCAAGCCAAAGAAAAGAAAGACATATCCTCTCCCCCCTCCGTGCTCTCTGTTGTACATATCCACCCCGTTCTCTCTGTTGTACATATCCCCCCCCCCGTTCTCACTATTGTACATATCCCCCCCCGTTCTCTCTGTTGTAGATATTCCCCCCGTTCTCTGTTGTAGATATTCTCCCCATTCTCTCTGTTGTAGATATCCCCCCCTGTTCTCTCTGTTGTACATATCCTCCCCCCCGTTCTCTCTGTTGTACATATCCTCCCCCCCGTTCTCTCTGTTGTACATATCCCCCCCCGTTCTCTCTGTAGATATTCCCCCCGTTCTCTGTTGTGGATATTCCCCCCATTCTCTCTGTTGTAGATATCCCCCCCGTTCTCTCTGTTGTAGATTCCCCCCCCGTTCTCTATGTTGTACATATCACCCCCCCGTTCTCTCTGTTGTACATATCCCCCCCGTTCACTCTGTTGTAGATATTCCCCCCGTTCTCTGTTGTAGATATTCCCCCCATTCTCTCTGTTGTAGATATCCCCCCCCCGTTCTCTCTGTTGTAGATTCCCCCCCCCTTCTCTCTGTTGTAGATATTCCCCCCGTTCTCTGATGTAGATATTCCCCCCATTCTCTCTGTTGTAGATATCCCCCCCCGTTCTCTCTGTTGTAGATTCCCCCCCGTTCTCTCTGTTGTACATATCCCCCCCGTTCTCTCTGTTGTACATATCACCCCCTGTTCTCTCTGTTGTACATATCCCCCCCCCGTTCTCTCTGTTGTACATTTCCCCCCCCCGTTTTCTCTGTAGATATTCCCCCCGTTCTCTGTTGTAGATATTCCCCCCATTCTCTCTGTTGTAGATATCCCCCCCGTTCTCTCTGTTGTAGATCCCCCCCCCGTTCTCTCTGTTGTACATATCACCCCCTGTTCTCTCTGTTGTACATATCCCCCCCCCGTTCTCTCTGTTGTACATATCCCCCCCGTTCTCTCTGTTGTAGATATTCCCCCCGTTCTCTGTTGTAGATATTCCCCCCATTCTCTCTGTTGTAGATATCCCCCCCCGTTCTCTCTGTTGTAGATTCCCCCCCGTTCTCTCTGTTGTAGATATTCCCCCCGTTCTCTGTTGTAGATATTCCCCCCATTCTCTCTGTTGTACATATCCCCCCCGTTCTCTCTGTTGTACATATTCCCCCCATTCTCTCTGTTGTAGATATTCCCCCCGTTCTCTGTTGTAGATATTCCCCCCATTCTCTCTGTTGTAGATATCCCCCCCGTTCTCTCTGTTGTAGATTCCCCCCCCTTCTCTCTGTTGTAGATATTCCCCCCGTTCTCTGTTGTAGATATTCCCCCCATTCTCTCTGTTGTAGATATCCCCCCCGTTCTCTCTGTTGTAGATTCCCCCCCGTTCTCTCTGTTGTACATATCCCCCCCGTTCTCTCTGTTGTACATATCACCCCCTGTTCTCTCTGTTGTACATATTCCCCCCGCCGTTCTCTCTGTTGTACATATCCCCCCCCACGTTCTCTCTGTTGTACATATCCCCCCCGTTCTCTCTGTTGTACATATCCCCCGCCGTTCTCTCTGTTGTACATATCCCCCCCGTTCTCTCTGTTGTATATTCCCCCCATTCTCTGTTGTACATATCACCCCCTGTTCTCTCTGTTGTACATATCCCCCCCCGTTCTCTCTGTTGTAGATATTCCCCCCGTTCTCTGTTGTACATATCCCCCCCGTTCTCTCTGTTGTACATATCCCCCCCACGTTCTCTCTGTTGTAGATATTCCCCCCGTTCTCTTTTGTAGATATTCTCCCCATTCTCTCTGTTGTACATATCCCCCCCCGTTCTCTCTGTTGTACATATCCCCCCCCCGTTCTCTCTGTAGATATTCCCCCCGTTCTCTGTTGTAGATATTCCCTCCCTTTCTCTCTGTTGTAGATATCCCCCCGTTCTCTCTGTTGTAGATTCCCCCCCCGTTCTCTCTGTTGTACATATCACCCCTGTTCTCTCTGTTGTACATATCCCCCCCCGTTCTCTCTGTTGTACATATCCCCCCCGTTCTCTCTGTTGTAGATATTCCCCCCGTTCTCTGTTGTAGATATTCCCCCCATTTTCTCTGTTGTAGATATCCCCCCCCGTTCTCTCTGTTCTAGATTCCCCCCCTTCTCTCTGTTGTACATATCACCCCCCTGTTCTCTCTGTTGTACATATCCCCCCCCCGTTCTCTCCGTTGTAGATATTCCCCCTGTTCTCTGTTGTAGATATTCCCCCCATTCTCTCTGTTGTAGATATCCCCCCCCGTTCTCTCTGTTGTAGATTCCCCCCCGATCTATCTGTTGTACATATCCCCCCTGTTCTCTCTGTTGTACATATCCCCCCCGTTCTCTCTGTTGTACATATCCCCCCCCCGTTCTCTCTGTAGATATTCCCCCCGTTCTCTGTTGTAGATATTCCCCCCATTCACTCTGTTGTTGATATCCCCCCCCGTTCTCTCTGTTGTAGATTCCCCCCCCCGTTCACTCTGTTGTACATATCACCCCCTGTTCTCTCTGTTGTACATATCCCCCCCGTTCTCTCTGTTGTAGATATTCCCCCCGTTCTCTGTTGTAGATATTCTCCCCATTCTCTCTGTTGTACATATCCCCCCCATTCTCTCTGTTGTACATATCCCCCCCCCCGTTCTCTCTGTAGATATTCCCCCCGTTCTCTGTTGTAGATATTCCCCCCATTCTCTCTGTTGTAGATATCCCCCCCGTTCTCTCTGTTGTAGATTCCCCCCCCGTTCTCTATGTTGTACATATCCCCCCCGTTCTCTCTGTTGTACATATCCCCCCCGTTCTCTGTTGTAGATATTCCCCCCATTCTCTCTGTTGTACATATCCCCCCCGTTCTCTCTGTTGTACATATTCCCCCCATTCTCTCTGTTGTAGATATTCCCCCGTTCTCTGTTGTAGATATTCCCCCCATTCTCTCTGTTGTAGATATCCCCCCCCCCCGTTCTCTCTGTTGTAGATTCCCCCCCTTCTCTCTGTTGTAGATATTCCCCCCATTCTCTCTGTTGTAGATATCCCCCCCCGTTCTCTCTGTTGTAGATTCCACCCCGTTCTCTCTGTTGTACATATCCCCCCCTTTCTCTCTGTTGTACATATCACCCCCTGTTCTCTCTGTTGTACATATCCCCCCCACGTTCTCTCTGTTGTACATATCCCCCCCGTTCTCTCTGTTGTACATATCCCCCCCCGTTCTCTCTGTTGTACATATCCCCCCCGTTCTCTCTGTTGTATATTCCCCCCGTTCTCTGTTGTACATATCACCCCCTGTTCTCTCTGTTGTACATATCCCCCCCCCGTTCTCTCTGTTGTAGATATTCCCCCCGTTCTCTGTTGTACATATCCCCCGTTCTCTCTGTTGTACATATCCCCCCCCCGTTCTCTCTGTTGTAGATATTCCCCCCGTACTCTGTTGTAGATATTCTCCCCATTCTCTCTGTTGTACATATCCCCCCCCGTTCTCTCTGTTGTACATATCCCCCCCCCGTTCTCTCTGTAGATATTCCCCCCATTCTCTGTTGTAGATATTCCCCCCGTTCTCTGTTGTAGATATTCCCCCCATTCTCTCTGTTGTAGATATCCCCCCCGTTCTCTCTGTTGTAGATATCCCCCCCGTTCTCTCTGTTGTATATTCCCCCCCCGTTCTCTCTGTTGTACATATCACCCCCCGTTCTCTCTGTTGTACATATCCCCCCCGTTCTCTCTGTTGTATATTCCCCCCGTTCTCTGTTGTACATATCACCCCCTGTTCTCTCTGTTGTACATATTCCCCCCCCGTTCTCTCTGTTGTACATATCCCCCCCGTTCTCTCTGTTGTACATATCCCCCCCCCCGTTCTCTCTGTTGTACATATCCCCCCCGTTCTCTCTGTTGTACATATCCCCCCCCGTTCTCTCTGTTGTACATATCCACCCCGTTCTCTCTGTTGTACATATCCCCCCCCGTTCTCTCTGTTGTAGATATTTCCCCCGTTCTCTGTTGTAGATATCCCCCCCGTTCTCTCTGTTGTAGATTCCCCCCTTCTCTCTGTTGTACATATCACCCCCTGTTCTCTCTGTTGTACATATCCCCCCCCGTTCTCTCTGTTGTAGATATTCCCCCCGTTCTCTGTTGTAGATATTCCCCCCATTCTCTCTGTTGTAGATATCCCCCGTTCTCTCTGTTGTATATTCCCCCCCCCCCGTTCTCTCTGTTGTACATATCACCCCCTGTTCTCTCTGTTGTACATATCCCCCCCCGTTCTCTCTGTTGTACATGTCCCCCCGTTCTCTCTGTTGTATATTCCCCCCATTCTCTGTTGTACATATCACCCCCTGTTCTCTCTGTTGTACATATTCCCCCCCGTTCTCTCTGTTGTACATATCCCCCCCCCCCCGTTCTCTCTGTTGTACATATCCCCCCCGTTCTCTCTGTTGTACATAGCCCCCCGTTCTCTCTGTTGTACATATCCCCCCCCCGTTCTCTCTGTTGTACATATCCACACCGTTCTCTCTGTTGTACATATCCCCCCCCGTTCTCTCTGTTGTAGATATTCCCCCCGTTCTCTGTTGTAGATATTCTCCCCATTCTCTCTGTTGTAGATATTCTCCCCATTCTCTCTGTTGTAGATATCCCCCCCACTGTTCTCTCTGTTGTACATATCCCCCCCGTTCTCTCTGTTGTATATTCCCCCCGTTCTCTGTTGTACATATCACCCCCTGTTCTCTCTGTTGTACATATTCCCCCCCCCCCGTTCTCTCTGTTGTACATATCCCCCCCGTTCTCTCTGTTGTACATATCCCCCCCCCGTTCTCTCTGTTGTACATATCCCCCCCCCCGTTCTCTCTGTTGTACATATCCACACCGTTCTCTCTGTTGTACATATCCCCCCCCGTTCTCTCTGTTGTAGATATTCCCCCCGTTCTCTGTTGTAGATATTCTCCCCATTCTCTCTGTTGTAGATATTCTCCCCATTCTCTCTGTTGTAGATATCCCCCCCACTGTTCTCTCTGTTGTACATATCCCCCCCGTTCTCTCTGTTGTATATTCCCCCCGTTCTCTGTTGTACATATCACCCCCTGTTCTCTCTGTTGTACATATTCCCCCCCCCCCCGTTCTCTCTGTTGTACATATCCCCCCCGTTCTCTCTGTTGTACATATCCCCCCCCCGTTCTCTCTGTTGTACATATCCCCCCCCCGTTCTCTCTGTTGTACATATCCACACCGTTCTCTCTGTTGTACATATCCCCCCCCGTTCTCTCTGTTGTAGATATTCCCCCCGTTCTCTGTTGTAGATATTCTCCCCATTCTCTCTGTTGTAGATATTCTCCCCATTCTCTCTGTTGTAGATATCCCCCCCACTGTTCTCTCTGTTGTACATATCCCCCCCGTTCTCTCTGTTGTATATTCCCCCCGTTCTCTGTTGTACATATCACCCCCTGTTCTCTCTGTTGTACATATTCCCCCCCCCCGTTCTCTCTGTTGTACATATCCCCCCCCGTTCTCTCTGTTGTACATATCCCCCCCCGTTCTCTCTGTTGTACATATCCCCCCCGTTCTCTCTGTTGTACATATCCCCCCGTTCTCTCTGTTGTACATATCCACCCCGTTCTCTCTGTTGTAGATATTCCCCCCTTTCTCTGTTGTAGATATTCTCCCCATTCTCTCTGTTGTAGATATCCCCCCCCCCGTTCTCTCTGTTGTACATCCGGTACCGCACGGATGGCAGTCTCTTCAATCTGAGGCGCCTGCAAGCTCACACCAAGACACAAGAGAAACTTGTCCGTGAACTACTCTTTGCAGATGATGCCGCTTTAGTTGCCCATTCAGAGCCAGCTCTTCAGCGCTTGACGTCCTGCTTTGCGGAAACTGCCAAAATGTTTGGCCTGGAAGTCAGCCTGAAGAAAACTGAGGTCCTCCATCAGCCAGCTCCCCACCATGACTACCAGCCCCCCCACATCTCCATCGGGCACACAAAACTCAAAACGGTCAACCAGTTTACCTATCTCGGCTGCACCATTTCATCAGATGCAAGGATCGACAATGAGATAGACAACAGACTCGCCAAGGCAAATAGCGCCTTTGGAAGACTACACAAAAGAGTCTGGAAAAACAACCAACTGAAAAACCTCACAAAGATAAGCGTATACAGAGCCGTTGTCATACCCACACTCCTGTTCGGCTCCGAATCATGGGTCCTCTACCGGCACCACCTACGGCTCCTAGAACGCTTCCACCAGCGTTGTCTCCGCTCCATCCTCAACATCCATTGGAGCGTTCACACCCCTAACGTCGAGGTACTCGAGATGGCAGAGGTCGACAGCATCGAGTCCACGCTGCTGAAGATCTAACTGCGCTGGATGGGTCACGTCTCCAGAATGGAGGACCATCGCCTTCCCAAGATCGTATTATATGGCGAACTCTCCACTGGCCACCGTGACAGAGGTGCACCAAAGAAAAGGTACAAGGACTGCCTAAAGAAATCTCTTGGTGCCTGCCACATTGACCACCGCCAGTGGGCTGATAACGCCTCAAACCGTGCATCTTGGCGCCTCACAGTTTGGCGGGCAGCAGCCTCCTTTGAAGAAGACCGCAGAGCCCACCTCACTGACAAAAGGCAAAGGAGGAAAAACCCAACACCCAACCCCAACCAACCAATTTTCCCTTGCAACCGCTGCAATCGTGTCTGCCTGTCCCGCATCGGACTGGTCAGCCACAAACGAGCCTGCAGCTGACGTGGACTTTTTACCCCCTCCATAAATCTTCGTCCGCGAAGCCAAGCCAAAGAAAAGAAAGACATATCCTCTCCCCCCTCCGTTCTCTCTGTTGTACATATCCCCCCCCCCGTTCTCTCTGTTGTAGATATTCCCCCCGTTCTCTGTTGTAGATATTCCCCCCATTCTCTCTGTTTTAGATATCCCCCCCCCCGTTCTCTCTGTTGTAGATTTCCCCCCTTCTCTCTGTTGTACATATCACCCCCTGTTCTCTCTGTTGTACATATCCCCCCCCCCCGTATTCTCTGTTGTAGATATTCCCCCCGTTCTCTGTTGTAGATATTCCCCCCATTCTCTCTGTTGTAGATATCCCCCCCCCGTTCTCTCTGTTGTAGATTCCCCCCCCCCGTTCTCTCTGTTGTACATATCCCCCCCTGTTCTCTCTGTTGTACATATCCCCCCCCGTTCTCTCTGTTGTACATACCCCCCCCGTTCTCTCTGTTGTACATACCCCCCCCGTTCTCTCTGTTGTAGATATCTCCCCCGTTCTCTCTGTTGTAGATTCCCCCCCCCCCCCGTTCTCTCTGTAGTAGATTCCCCCCCCCCGTTCTCTCTGTAGTAGATTCCACCACCCCCCCCCCCCCCCCGACCCCCGTTCTCTCCCATGCCTTGTAAAACCACACCGAGATGCTGGGGAGCTCGGCCGGTCTCGCCGCGTCCATCGGAGGTAAGGGTCTATTACCGACGTTTCCGGCCTGAGCCCTTCTTCCAGGTGTGAACCAAGGGCAGGTAGGTTAAAGAGAGCTGGAGAGCAGCGAGGAGTCCAGATGGGGCGCAGTGAGAGAGAGAGAGACTCTCCCTTTGAAGAGAGGAGAATTTGATCCACTGCAAAATCTCCCTACCTTGAAGAAGTTCTCTCTTCGAAGGGAGTTCTGCCCCTCACTTCTATCTCTTTATCCAGACGCCTTCCTATTCTTTGCTTGAAGAAGGGCTCAGGCTCGAAACGTCGACAATATATTTCGTGGAGGCTGCATGACCTGCTGAGTTCCTCCAGCGTTTCTGTGCGGCTTTTAACCACAATCGCAGCATCTGCGGACATCATTTGCTCCTTTATTAAATGGGGCAGAGAATTCTGCTGGGTGGGTGGGTGGGGGGGGTCAAGTCTCACAAATAAATCCCGGTTTCTGGAGTGCTCCTCACCGGGAAGGTGCAGCCGGTGCTCTGCCCCCACCCCCTGGGGGTGGGGGTGGGTGTGTCTCCACGAGCCCATCACAGCGTTGCCCCTCCCAAGTCACGCCAGGGACCCTCAGCCCGAGCTCAGCGGCGTTGCGTCCTCTTCACGCTGGGGTTGCAACATCGTGTTGTGTGGGTCGGCCACGGCGTGCGGAGAGGGTGGGGGGTGAGGGGGCAGGCCGGCTGCATCTACCGTCTGTGCTTGAAGTAGGCTTCCACTGCAAGAGAGAATCGTTCAGTCGCTCGAGGAAGATCGCAGTTCCCCTCGCTTCCCCCCCTCCCTGCAATGTCCTGTACCCCTCCTGACTGCCTCAAGTGGCGCCCAGCCCCTGCTGCCCTCACACCCCCCAGCCACGCCGGTTCGATCCCGACCTCCGGCACTGTGTGTGCAGTTTGTTTCCCCGCGTGTTTTTTTTTAAATCGCCCTGGGCGTTCCGGTTTCACAAGATATTAGAGCAGAAGCAGGCCAATCAGCCCATCGAGTCTGCTCCCCGCAACCCTCCCTGGCGAATCAAACACCTGCCAGTCTCTGCCTTAGACACCCAACGTCCTCGCCCAGCCGCCTGTGGCAACAAGTTCCACAGACCCTCTGGCTAAAGGAATTTATCCGCATCTGACACCCCTTCCAGGTCCCAAGGAAATCCCAGCTGCTTCCTTACGTTTTTGTTCCTGAAGCCCCTTCTACAGAGAAAAGTTGGAACTGATGAAGGCTGGAATGGGCCCCAATGAGCTGAATGACCTCCTGATGTACTTGCCCATTCTATGAATTCCAAGGATGTCGGAGTGAGGATGAGAAGTCACCTCTCTCTATCTTCACAACTGACCCAGCATTCACTTCACTCATGGGAAGAGCCGCAGGGTCCTACCGACGACTCCGAACAGGCTTTGCTACTGTTAAAGGAGCTGACGGTGGTGGTTTATTTTTTTTTAATCTTGCAATCACGGGGTTTGAGCCCCAACCTCGAGGGGTTGAGGGGACCAGTGAAGGGGGAAAGGGGGGGGGCGCTCTGCGACTGAAGAGCGGACAGGCCTTATGGCTGTGATGGACTTGCTATGCTCAACAGAGAGGACGGGGGCGGAATATGTACAACAGCTGTGATGGACCTGCTGTGTTCTACCACCCCCCCCCCCCCCCGAGACCTCTGTGTCCACAGCTGTGATGGACCTGCTGTGTTCTACCATCCCCCGAGACCTCTGGTCCACAGCTGTGATGGACTTGCTGTGTTCTACCACCCCTCAGAGACCTCTGTGTCCACAGCTGAGATGGACCTGCTGTGTTCTAACACCCCTCAGAGTCCTCTGTGTCCACAGCTGTGATGGACCTGCTGTGTTCTACCACCCCACAGAGTCCTCTGTGATGGACCTGCTGTGCTCTACCATCCCCCAAGACCTCTGTGCCCACAGCTGCAATGGACTTGCTGTGCTCTACACCCCTAGAGACCTCTGTGCCCACAGCTGTGATGGACCTGCTGTGTTCTACCACCCCTCAGAGTCCTCTGTGTCCACAGCTGTGATGGACCCGCTGTGCTCTACCACATCTCAGAGTCCACTGTGTCCACAGCTGCGATGGACTTGCTGTGCTCTACCATCTCCCCCCACACCGACCTCTGTGTCCACAACTGTGATGGACTTGCTGTGGTCTACCACCCCCCAGAGACCTCTGTTTCCACAGCTGTGATGGACCTGCTGTGCTCTACCATCCCCCGACACCTCTGGTCCACAGCTGAGATGGACCTGCTGTGTTCTACCACCCCTCAGAGTCCTCTGTGTCCACAGCTGTGATGGACCTGCTGTGGTCTACCACCCCCCCCCCCCCGAGACCTCTGTGTCCACAGCTGTGATGGACCTGCTGTGCTCTACCATCCCCCAAGACCTCTGTGCGCACAGCTGCAATGGACTTGCTGTGCTCTACACCCCTAGAGACCTCTGTGCCCACAGCTGTGATGGACTTGCTGTGCTTTACCCTCCCAGAGACATCTGTGCCCACAGCTGTGATGGACCTACTGTGTTCTACCACCCCTCAGAGTCCTCTGTGTCCACAGCTGTGATGGACCTGCTGTGCTCTACCATCCCCCGAGACCTCTGGTCCACAGCTGTGATGGACCTGCTGTGTTCTACCACATCTCAGAGTCCTCTGTGTCCACAGCTGCGATGGACTTGCTGTGCTCTACCATCTCCCCCCACACCGACCTCTGTGTCCACAACTGTGATGGATTTGCTGTGGTCTACCACCCCCCAGAGACCTCTGTTTCCACAGCTGTGATGGACCTGGTGTGCTCTACCATTCCCCCCCCCCCCCGAGACCTCTGGTCCACAGCTGTGATGGACCTGGTGTTCTACCATCCCCTGAGACCTCTGTGTCCACAGCTGCGATGGACCTGCTGTGTTCTACCACCCCTCAGAGTCCTCTGTGTCCACAGTTGTGATGGACCTGCTGTGCTCTACCACCCCCACCCCCCGTCCCCTGAGACCTCTGGTCCACAGCTGTGATGGACTTGCTGTGCTCTACCATTTCCATTCTATATGTCTGGATCACAGCTGTGAAAACCAGAGGGGCCTGTTACTGTGCTGTATGTCTAAATTTATATTTTGAGTTGTAAATTCAAACCTCAGACACGACCAGGAAGCCTTCATTGCCCCCTCGGCACCCCCCTTTGCATCCCGGATCCCCCCACCCTTCAGCCAGACTCTGGCCGTCTTCAGCCCGGTCGGTGCGAATTCTTTGACCGCAGCCTACGAGGGGTGACCTTAACTCGAGTCACCAACAGCATCCCCTTGCTGTGGGTTCCTCAGCCGCAGAGCCACCCCTCCCCTTGCTTGATCCCTGCTGTGTCACCAACCCCGTGGGGTCATCTCCTTCCCATATGGGGGATGGCGTCTCCCCCCACTGTCGGCCGTTGAAAGCCTGTTCAGGGCCGACGGTGGTTGGAGAGAGCAGGGTTGGGGCGGGGAATAAAGACAGGAGAATATTTGAGGGGCAGGGAGAGTGAGGAGGAGAGAATGGGAGGCAAACAGTGAGGAGGAGGGGTGAGGTGTGAATGGAGTGAGGGGGAAGCGAGGTAGAGGAAAAGGCTTTGAGGTTGGCGAGGGAGCAGTACCTGTGTATTCCTGCGGTGACATCTGTTGGCTTATCACCCCGTTGAAGGCCACCATCCATTCCTGCCGGTCTTGCTGGGTCTCGCAGATGAAGAGGAAGTCCCGGTCGGGCGTTACAATGGTAATGCCGTACTGCCAGTTCCCATTGCCCTGCGTGCCAGGTGGAAATCCCTCTCTGACCAGGTAACCATTATCACTGCTGCCAATAAAGACCTCGCCCCTGGCGAATGCATCCTGTGGAGACAATGGGTGCAGTGGCCCTTAAATACCCCTGACCCATCAGCTGCCTTTGAACGAGTTCTCTGAGTGTCCCAATGCTGCTGTTTCTCCTTTCAAATATTCATCCGGGCCATAGAAGTGAGCAAGGAAACAGGCCCCTCAGCCCAATCTGCCCATGCCGACCTAAATGCCCCACCCTCACTGCCTCTCCCACCTGCCTGCATTTGGCCCATATCCCTCTCAAACCTTTTCTTTCCACTCACATCCCCACGCCATCGGGTGTTCTGTGATGAGTAAGGGATGGCTTAAGGTGCGACGTGAGTGGAAAGAAAAAGTTTGAGAACCCGTTTTTGTCGTCCCTTATTAACTCGTTATGTGCAGGGTTTCAGAACTCCAAAGGAAAAGGCACCCGGACAAAATGGTGGGCCAGGGAAGGAGCACAGTCCCACTGTGGATAAGGGAGGGAGGGCACACCAACCAACAGGGGAGGAAGGATGGCTCTGAGAGGGAAGGAGTGGGGGGGGGGGGTGTTGGAGAGCTGGAGGAAAGAAGACAAGAGGGATGGGGTAGAGAGGAGATGGGCGAGGAGACGAGCAGAAACTAGAGGAGTTGATGTTGATGCCATCTGGTTGGAGAGTGTAGGAAGCCTGAATGGTAGTGAGGGAGGAGGTAAGGGTGCAAGTGGAGCACTTCCTGCAGCCACAGCGGAAGGTGCCAGAAACCAGCACTTTTACGTATTGCACGTGATTAAATCTGCTCTCTGGCAGCCTCCTTGCACCAGCACCCCCTGAATTCAAAATTCTCCGTCAGAGAAAAAGACGGTCAACATCTTTGCACAACACTCCTTTTGTCTGTGATTTATCGTCTGTCTTCTCCGTTTCTAACTTCCCCCTATTGACCAGATACAGTGAAAATCCCCAGTATCCGTCACCTATGGGGATTGGTACGTGCAGGATAAGTGAATTTCATGGTGGCTTGAGATTGCGCAATTCGCAAACTAATCGCTAGGAGGCACCAATTTTAAACTTCTGAATTTCTCACCTATTTATTTTCCCTGATTTTTCTGTCAGTCGCTTGAATTCCGGATAACGGGGATGTTACTGTGCCGTGCTTGAAGCTCATGTTCTCCCTGGGTTTACCCCTTCCCTGCATCACCTTCACATTCTGTATCCCTACCCAGGTTGTCACCTGACCTCCTGAGGGCTTCCAGCACTTCCTGTGTTAAATTTAGATGTTGCACCTATTTTGTACCCTGATTATCATCCGCTCCAGTCAGTGGAAATTTGAGTGCAGAGGAGATTTAGAAAACTTCCAGCTTAATACAGGCCCTCAAAGTTGTGCCGAACATGTCCCTACCTTAGAAATGACTAGGCTTACCCATAGCCCTCTACTTATCTAAGCCTCATGTGCCTATCCAAAAGTCTCTTAAAAGACCCTGACGTACCCGCCTCCCCTACCGTTCCACACACCCACCACTCTCTGCGTAAAAGACTTGCCCCTGACCTCTCCTCTGTACCTACACCCCAGCATCGTAAACCTGTCTTCTCTCGTGGCCATCATTTCAGCCCTGGGAACAAGAGCCTTCTGACTATTCACATGATCTTGATTTACCTGGTGTTGCCGAGGTTGGAGGAAATTAGTTTCAGGGAGGTTAAACAGGTTAGGGCTTTATTCCCTGGAGCATCAGAGAATGAGGGGAGGGAGGTTTGATGTTGGTATACAAATTTAGAGAGTAAATCCAAGCAGGTTTTTTTCCCAGAGGTTAGGTGAGATACAAACCAGAGGACATGGATTAAGGGTGCAAAATGTCAAAATCGAGGCCGCATTCACCACTTCAGCGGGCAGTGAATGCGTGCTCAGTTTTCACACTCCCATTACTCCTTGTTGCCCCCCTAAAGTGGTGGGTGTGTGGAACGGTAGGGGAGGCGGGTACGTCAGGGTCTTTTAAGAGACTTTTGGATAGGCACATGAGGCTTAGATAAGTAGAGGGCTATGGGTAAGCCTAGTCATTTCTAAGGTAGGGACATGTTCGGCACAACTTTGAGGGCCTGTATTAAGCTGGAAGTTTTCTAAATCTCCTCTGCACTCAAATTTCCACTGACTGGAGCGGATGATAATCAGGGTACAAAATAGGTGCAACATCTAAATTTAACACAGGAAGTGCTGGAAGCCCTCAGGAGGTCAGGTGACAACCTGGGTAGGGATACAGAATGTGAAGGTGATGCAGGGAAGGGGTAAACCCAGGGAGAACATGAGCTTCAAGCACGGCACGGTAACATCCCCGTTATCCGGAATTCAAGCGACTGACAGAAAAATCAGGGAAAATAAATAGGTGAGAAATTCAGAAGTTTAAAATTGGTGCCTCCTAGTGATTAGTTTGCGAATTGCGCAATCTCAAGCCACCATGAAATTCACTTATCCTGCACGTACCAATCCCCATAGGTGACGGATACTGGGGATTTTCACTGTAACTGGGGGGGTGGGCGGTCACACTACAACTGTACAGGGCAGTGGTGAAGCAAAACTTGGAGCATTGTGCCCAGTGTTAATCATCCAGCTGTAGATAAAAAATATATTACGGATGTTTCGGGCCTGAGACCTTCAAGGTTTAAGCAAAGAATGGGAAGATGTCGGAATAAAGACTGAAGTCTGGGAGGAGGAGGAGTCCAGACCAGCAAAAGGTGTTAATCGGAGATGATGAGGAGAGGTGAGAATTGATTTTGGCTCAGTGAATGGACCCAGAAGGAAAAGGGGAGGGGGGAGAGAGAGAGAGGGAGGGAGAGAGGGAGAGAGAGAGAGAGAGAGAGAGAGAGAGAGAGAGAGAGAGAGCACGCTCGGGGAAGACGATGGGGGAAGAAGAAGGAGGAGGAGGTTTACCAGAGAAGTCAATTAATGCCGTCCGGTTAGAGGGTATCCAGATGGAAGATGAGGTGTTATTCCATCAATTTGAGGGTGGTCTCAGTCCAGCAGTGCACGAATCCACAGACAGACACGTCAGCAAGGGAATGGGACGTGATATTGAAATGGGGGGGCCATTGGGAGATCCACGCTATTGCGGCGGACAGGGCCGAGGTGCTCAACAAAGCGATCTCCCATTTTGCGCCCAGTCTCTGCGAAGTAGAGATTTCGCCCAGCTGTAGATGTCAATAAGCTGGAAGAAGTACGAGCTCAAATTTATTATCATCTGATTGTACAAATGTAACTTGATGGAGCAACGTTCCCGGGTCAGCAAAGAGATTCACAAAGATGTTAGTGGCGCTGGAAGGGTTGAGTTATAAGGAGAGGCTGGATAGGCTGGGACTTTTATTCCTGGAGTGTAGTCGTTCGACATTGTAGAGGGAATCGATGAGGTGAAAGGTGACAGTTGTTTCCCCAAGGTTTGGGTATCTTATATGAGAGGGCATGTGGGAGGGGGATCTGAGGATCAACATTTTCACAAGGCGCTGTGTTTATGGAATTAGCTACAAGAGGAAATGGTAGGGGCAAGAACATTAATGTCATCGAAAAGACAGTTGGACGTAAATGAATTGAAAAGGTTTACAGGGATTCCTCGGTGTCAATATCTCTGAAGATCTATCCTGGGGACTCTATTTTGATGCAATCATGAAACGACTCACAAGCAGCTGTTCAGGTGCTCCTCAACTTAAGATGGGGTTACATTCTGGCAAAACCATTGTAGGTTGAAAAAGAATACGGGTATACCTTGTATAACACTGACAGTACTGTATCAGTCCCCACACAGATCCCACTGCCCTGCTCTGTCCTGACAGCACTGTATCAGTCCCCACACTGATCCCACTGCGCCAATCTCTCCCCATAGCCCTGTATCAGTCCCCACACTGATCCCACTGCCCCAATCGCTCCCCATAGCCCTGTATCAGTCCCCACACTGATCCCACTGCCCCAATCTCTCCCCATAGCCCTGTATCAGTCCCCACACTGATCCCACTGCCCCAATCTCTCCCCATAGCCCTGTATCAGTCCCCACACTGATCCCACTGCCCCAATCGCTCCCCACAGTCCTGTATCAGTGCCCACACTGATCCCACTGCCCCAATCTCTCCCCACAGCCTTGTATCAGTCCCCACACTGATCCCACTGCCCCAATCGCTCCCCACACCCCTGTATTAGTGCCCACACTGATCCCACTGCCCCAATCTCTCCCCACAGCCTTGTATCAGTCCCCACACTGATCCCACTGCCCCAATCTCTCCCCACAGCCTTGTATCAGTCCCCATACTGATCCCACTGCCCCAATCTCTCCCCACAGCCCTGTATCAGTCCCCACACTGATCCCACTGCCCTGCTCTGTCCCGAAAGTGCTGTATCAGTCCCCATACTGATCCCACTTCCCCGCTCTGCCTGACAGCACTTTGTCACTCCCCACACTGATCCCACTGCCCCGCTCTCTCCCCACAGTCCCTGCAAGCTTTTTGACTGAACTAAAATAAGTGATTGACCAAGGAGGCCTCAAAAAATTCACCTTAGAGAAATTATCAACATTTATTGGAAAAATCAACAATGCTTGATTTTCATACCTTACTTTAACGTATGAAACAAAAGTAAATAACAGTCGCGCTACTGTACCATCATAGCTCGTAAGTAGGGGAACACCTGTACTTGGAAAAGAGTTTGAGGAGATTTGGTACGTCACCAAAGACTCTTGCAAATTTCTGCCGGTTTACCGTTCTGACTGGTTCTGTCTGGTGCGGAGATGCCAATGCCCACAACAGGGAGAGTTGTGAACTCAGCCAGCGCCATCGTGGGCACCCGTCTCCATTCCGTGAAGGACATATTTAAGAGGTGGTCCCTCATGAAAGCAGCCTCTATCATCAAACTGGATTCTGATTCTGGATGTGGGCCAAACAGAACTTGCTCAGGTGGACAAGCTGGTCAGCAGGGATGAGTTGGGCCAAAGGGCCCGTGGCGGTGCTTTATAACCCCAGGCGTGTTCTCCACTGTTATAAAACATCATCAATGCAATCTGTCTCCTGGATTGTGTGAGGCATCTCACGTCAGAGGTCTGCAGTCATTCGGCATTGGGCAGAGAGTGTTCTCAAATGTATCTCGTGCGCCCTTCACAGGGAGGTGGAGGGAGGGAGTAGGAGAGGAAGTAAGTGAGGTGGAGAGAGTGTGAAAGGAGGGGGGAGGGGGAGAGTGAGGGAAGGAAGGGGGAGAGAGGGATGCAAGAGAGGGGAAGAGAAGGAGGGGAGTGCAAAACTGCTTGGCAATGTGTGGACGAGATGAAGCTAGATAAAGTGAGAAGAGAATGTAAAATGTGAGTAAGAATGAAGAAATGAGAGTGTGTGAGAGAGAAGGATGTATACGTGCGTTTGTGAGAAGGAGAGAGAAAAAAACAGATGTCTGTGACAGAGAGATAGAGAAAGAGAGGATGTGTATGTGTGTGTGTGAGTGAGTGAGTGAGTGAGTGAGTGAGTGAGTGAGTGAGTGAGTGAGTGAGTGAGTGAGTGAGTGAGTGAGTGAGTGAGTGAGTGAGTGAGTGAGTGAGTGAGAGAGAGAGAGAGTCACGATTGGGACACAATTTGCTCAAGGAACTCAGCACATCAATCAGTTGTGGGAGATGAAGAATTATTAGTGTTTCAGGCTGGAACCATCAGCACCCTCCCGACGAAGGTTTTGACCTGAAATGTCGACTGCACAATTTCTCCCACTGACATGGCTCAACCTGCTGAGCTCATCCAGCAGCTTCAGATTCCAGCATCTGCAGCCTCCAGAAACTAAGTGTGGGTGAGACTGAGCAGGACAGTATGTGTGAGAGAGAAAGAGAGAGAGAGAGTGGGGGAGTATTGGTGGGGGGGGAGGGGGGAACGGGGTGGTGGGAATGAGGGAGATAATCTCCTTCCCGCACCGCCCACTGACGTACATACCAGTGGATCCTTGTAGTACATCAGGCGCCTATGATCGAGACTGAACCATCGTTTCTTGAAGCCCTCGGTTTGCTGTGAGAAAGAAAGCAGTTGAATGAGTCTCTTGGTTAACTAAGGCCGTGTCTTTCTACGTCTATGGCTGGAATTCGGTTACCTCTTCGACACGGCTTGTGTCCACAAGGAGGTGGCAGTTCAACGTCAGTTAGAAGAGTGAGTGGGAGAGTTTATTGTCATATAGAACATATAGTACAGTACAGGCCCTTCAGCCCACAGTGTTGTGCTGACCTAATAACCTACCCTAACAATTGGTTAGCATTTCCCTACTGCATTTCCCTACTCCATTTTTTTTTCAGTTCCTTGAACCTATCTAATAGTCTCTTGAAAGATCCTATTGTACCAACCTCCACCACAGTTGCTGGCAGCGCATTCCATGCACCCACCACTCTCTGTGTGAGAAACCTACCTCTGACATCCCCTTTTACAACTACTCTCCCCGTGTTAGCCATTTCAGCCCCTGGGAAAAAGCCTCTGGCCAACCCCGTGGTCAATGCCTCTCGTCATCTTGGACTCCTCTATCAGGTCACCACCGCCATCCTTCGTCGCTCCAAGGAAAAAAAGACTGAGTTCTATCCTCAAAAGGCATGCTCTCCAATCCAGGCAAGGGGGTGAATCTCCTCTGCACCGACATCCTTACTGTGGTGAGATGACCAGAACTAAGCACAGTATTCACAGTTATCCTCGAGGACGATGAAAAGGAAGTGACTTTGCAATAGTGCGGACAGTCTTCTTGTGTCAGAGTGGTCCCTGAATTGTTTAAGAAATGTTAAATTTGGACCTACAGCAAGGTAATAGGCTCACGACCCCGTGCTGCCGAATGACATCCATTTGGCCTAGAACCCCCGGTGCGTTTTGAAGGGTGGGAGGAAACCAAGGGCTCCCCCCCCCCCACTGGGGAAAACACGGGGAGAATGTACAAACTTCTTACAGTCAGCGCAGGCTTTGATCCCTGGTCCCGATCGCTGGCACTCTAAGTGGAGTCTAACCAAGGTCTTACAAATGCTGCAACAGTGTACAGATTCCCTGAAGTCCTTACTTAGTGCAGACACACAGGTTCAGAAGATACACCACATAAATCACACAATATGGCAAGAGATATAAAAAAAATGAGGATAAATAAATTCACAGTCACAATTGCAGTCAGTGCCAACAAAGCCTGATTCTTCAGTGCACACAGGTATTTTAATGATCCCAGAATATTTATGGTTATCTTTGAGATAGTCAAATGGATTCAACAGTGAGTGGCTGGAAGGGAGATTCCAGAGAGTTGTAGTGGATAACTGTTTGTCAGGCTGGAGGTTCTGTATTGGGTCCCTTGTGGTTTTCCATTTATATTAATGATTAATAGGGTGGTAAATTGGATTAGCAAATATGGGGAATAGGTGGAATTGTGAAAATGCAAAAGGATTTGGATTGCTTAGAAGAGTAGGGTGAAAGATGGCAGATGGAGTTTAATGCTGAGAAGTGTGAAGTCCTTCATTTTGGAATGATTAATCAAAACAGGACATACGTAGTAAATGGGAGGGCATCGAGAAATGCAGTGGAGCAGAAAGAATAGCGGTTCATCATTCCCTGAAAGTAGAATCTCATGTGGATAGGGTGGGGAAGCCGTTAACAACCCTCTAGAGATTTTTTTTCCTGTCCCAAGCATTAGCACCTCAGTACCCGATAGTGTACAGGGAATACAGGAGTTGGGAGGTGATGTTGAGACTGTTCAAAGCATTGGTGAGGCCAAATTTGGAATACTGGTCCAGTTCTGGTCACCGAATTATAGGAAGGATATCAAGAAGGCAAAGAGGGTGTAGAGAAGCTTTACAAAAATGTTACCTGGGTTTCAGAATCTAGATTACAAAGAAAGATTCAGCAGATTAGGTCTTCATTCCTTGGAGCGTAGAAGGTTGAGTGGGGGTTTGATAGAGGTATTTAAGATTATGAGGGGGATAGATAGAGTTGATGTGAATAGGCTTTTTCCCTTGAGGGCAGGAGAGATTGAAAAAGAGATTGTGAGTTGAGAGTTAAGGGATAAAAGTTTAGAAGTAACATGAGGGGAACTTCTTCACTCAGAGAGTGGTGGCTATGTGGAAAGAGCTTCTGGGAGAAGTAGTGGCAGTAGGATCCATTTTGTCATTTAAGGAAAATTTGGATAGGTATATGGACGGGAGGGGAATGGAGAGTTATGGGCAGGGTGCAGGTAGGTGGGATAAAGGAGAGGACTTGGTTTGGTGCCGAGAAGGGCCTGTTTCCGTGCTGTAATTGTTATATGGTTTATTTGAGTAGTACAGGGAGGTTTTAGAGCTGTATTGGTGGGTTCAGTGACAATAGACAATAGACAATAGACAATAGGAGCTGGAGCAGGCCATTTGGCCCGTCGGGCCAGCACCGCCATTTTAGATCATGGCTGATCATTACCATCAGTACCCCTTTCCAGCCTTATCCCCATAACCCTTAACTCCATTACCCACAAAAGTCTTATCTAACTCTCTTTTGAACATAGTCAGCGAATCTGCCTCTACCACCCTCTGTGGCAGAGCATTCTACAGATTCACACTTCTCTGGGTAAAAATATGCTTTCTCATCTCCGTCCTAAAGGGCCTACCCTGTATTCTTAAACTATGCCCTCTAGTCCTCGTCCCCCCATCATTGGGAACAAGTAATCAGACTTCACCTTGTCTATCCCTCTGATGATTTTGTATACCTCAATCATGTCCCCTCTCATCCTTCTAAACTCCAATGGATACAAGTCCAGTTTTTCTAGTCTGAGATGATTTCAAGAGGAATTCTAGAAACCACAGGAACCTTCTCAAAATAAGCTCCATCTTGGGTCTGGTTCTTGTGCGCTAAGCACAATGTTGCCAGCTGAAAAAGGAAGTGACATCACTGGTGGGAGGAAGTAACTCAAACTCCCCTTAACTGTGAATTTCTAGGTGAAAAGTTATAACTTTGAGTGAAAGTTAAAAACAGCGCAATAATCCTTGACCTCACGGCTCTTGGGATTGGGTCGTGAGGCTGGCTGCTGCTCTGGATTGCTACGACGTTGGTAGAAGGTTCCAGAAGCAGATGGTTGTGGGCCCTCCCTGAGTGTAAAAACACATTCATTTTGCCCAAGTTCCTCATTGTTCTCACGGACTCAGTTTCTCCATTGCACAGTTCGAGGCCGGCAGCCCGAGAAGCTCTGGATTGCCCCGCGTTCAAACGCAGGATTGGTAATGTATTGCAGCGTGTCTGTGTTCAGTGCACAGGGTGCGAGCGGGGGTGGAATGTGGGGGGGGGGGGGTAGTTCAAAGCTCCCTGGCTTTGATCACTCATAAACCCTACTTTTCTCTGCCATTCCCTCTCATTCTTTAAGCACATAAATATTTTAGAGTTTTTCTGATTTTACTTTCTGACCGTTTCTCAGTCCTTTTGCTTTCAAAGTTCAGATTTTATTGCCCAATAGACAGCTACATAGGATAGCAATGCTTCTCTCCAGTTCTGTCCTTCTGCATGAGCGATCCGTAGTTGTTTTTCGTTGGACTGATTTTGTCTCTCTACTTCTCTGTTGGCTTGCGGCCATTTAGGAGTTACTTTGTGTTGGTGGATACCTGTGGTCCTCACATATTCAGCAAATGTCTCTGAAATGAACTGTGGACCATTGTCAGAGTATAGCATAACAGGCAATCCATGTTTCGCGAAGATCTCTGCCAACGCTTGTATCATTTTTTCAGTGGTCATTGACCTCATCACAAGGTACTCATAGTATCTGCTGTAGTAGTCCACCACTATCATGATTGACTCGCCAGTTGGTAAAGGTCCGAGAAAATCAACAGCTATGTCGATCCACGGTCCTGTCGGGAGTTGCGTACTCTGGATCGGCTCTGGGGGATTACTCCTACTTGTGAGTTGACACCCATGGCAGGTTTTGACGAATTTCTCCGCGTCTTTATCACAACCTGGCCACCATACTTTACTCCTGAGGTTTTGCTTGGTACCAACAATACCTAAGTGTCCTTCATGAGCTAATGATACGATCTTTGGTCTCAACCTCTGTGGTATCATCAATCTACAACCCCTCAACACACACTGCCCGATGCAACAAAGTTCGTCTCTAATGGGAACATATGCCTTGTGGGTGCACTTGTCCATTTTGGATACATTCTCTAACTTCCATGAGTTCTGGGTCATGTTCAGACTCTCTCTCGACTTCCCTCGTTGTCACAGCTCCCGGTGTTGACTGGATCGCTACGAAGCGTACAAAGCTCTCTGCTTCTGTCCCCAGTTCTGATTTGGATTGTGGGCATCCATCTTTCAACAATCTGGACAGCAGATCAGCAATGTTCGCTTTCCAGCAATGTGGACTACTCTGTACTTGTACGGTTGGAGTCTGAGCACCCATCGTTCTATCCTCGCACATGGTTTGGACCTGGCAGCGTAGATCACCTCCAATGGTTTATGGTCTGTGATGAGTTCAAATTCAGTGCCATACAAATATGCATGGAATCTCTCACAGGCCCATACAAGTCCGAGTGCTTCTTTCTCTGTCTGAGAATATCTCCTTTCAACATCTGTCAAAGATCTGCTGGCATAGGCAATGATTCTTGGTCCCTCATCATGCGTCTGGACCAACAAGGCTCCTAAACCAACAGGGCTAGCATCCGCCATGACTTTGGTTGTTGCTTCCGGATCATAATATCCAAGAGTATCGGCATTCTTCAGACTTTGTTTCAGAGCTGTAAATGCTTCCTTCTGCTCAGAGCCAAAATGGAATGATACATCTTTCCTGGTTAGTTTCCTCAGTGGTTCTGCCAGTGTAGCAAAAATTAGGGATGAACTTTGCGCAATAATTGACCAATCCCAAGAAACTCCTCACCTCCGTTGCATTCTGGGGTTCACGTGTATCGGCAACAGCTTTCACCTTGGCATCAGCTGGGTTCAATCCTTCCCATGTAAGCCTGTGTCCCATGAAGTCCATCTCTGAGACACCGAACTGGCACTTGTCTCCATTCACAGTAAGGCCTGCCCCCTGTAGTCTGGATAGCACAATCCTCAACCGTCTGTCATGCTCTTCCTGTGTAGCCGCATAGACTATGATGTCATCAGAAATGTTGGTGACTCCAGGAATGCCTTGAATCACTCGATGGATTTCGTACTGGTAGATCTCAGGAGCTGCATTGATGCCGAACGATTCTGGGTCCAGCTCTAGTTGATGATAGCCCCATTTTAAATCAATTTTTGAGAACACCTGACTGGTTGTTAACTCCTGGAGTACTTCTTCTACTGTTGGTATGGGGTGTCGTTCTCGAATTATAGCTTCATTGGCCATCCTCATATCAACACACAGTCTCATGTCACTATTTGGTTTGGGCATGATCACAACTGGGCTGACCCATTGTATTGAATGTTCTACAGGTTCAATAATGTCTTGCTCAATCAACTCTTTGATTTTGGCCTCGACTTTCCCACGAAGTCCAAATGGGGTTCTGCGCACTGGTTGCGCCTTGGGTTTGACCGTTTTGTCCACTGCTAGCTTTAGTTGTCGACCTTTCAGCTTTCCTACTCCCTGGAAAACTGCGGGGAATTCTTGCTTCATATCCTCGTATGACTGAACTGAATTGACATGAGCTCCAATATGAAGAATTGCCAGATCTTGCGCCGTGCGTCTACTCAGCAATGGTTCTTCCCTCTCGTCTATGACAACATACTCTGCTTCGGTGTGCTTGTCACCAGCTTCAACAGTCGCAGTGAAACATCCAATGGTCTGCAATGGCTTAGTTGCTGTGTATGGATACAGTTTCTTTGAACACTTCTTTGATGTACAAATGATCTTTTTTTTTTCAATTTCTCCCATAAGTGTCGGTTAATTACATTACTGTCACTGCCTGAGTCTACAATGACCGGAACTGTCACACCACCAATTATCACTGGGACTTTCTCATGATGGTCATCATTCAATGTAAACTGATAGGATTTCTGCCCATCCTAGTTGTCGTCATCATCGTCACTTTCTGGGTCACCTTCTATATGGCGAAGAGTGCCTTGCTTTCTCTGTCCATAATTGCCTTTCTTTCCAGGAGACTTTCCTTTCCCCAAAGCTTTGCCCTTAGAAGCTGTACTCTTTCCATTCTGGTTTGCATTTGACTTGCTTTTGCACTTCTTTGCAAAGTGGTCTTTACCTCCACACTTTCTACAAACTTTGCCTTTTGATGGGCAGCATGGGTCTTTTCCAAAATGACCTCTGTTTCCACATCTGTAACACTCCAAGTCACGTTTCGGCATATTTCTTGGCTGGTTATGGCTATGCGAGAGCCTACTTACTTGTTGGCCAACTTTGCTTTACTGGGCTGGCTTGAGTTGTCTTTCAGTTTCATGGTATGAAATTGCCCCTCAACAGCCTCTAATGCAGCAGCCATTGCTAAAGCATTGGTAAGTTTCAACTCACCCCCTTTTTCCAGCAATCGCCTTCTGAGTTTGTCTAATCTGCAGTGCTGCACGACTTGATCCAATAACTGGTTGTCCAAATCAGCTGCCACATAATTGCATCCAACAGCCAGTTGTCGCAATCTCGTCACGTACTGGGCGACCATTTCCCCATCTTCCTGTTTTGTTTTGCGAAACAAATGGCGTTGAAATGTGGCATTCGGTGTCACTACATAGTGTGCATTCAATACATCTACAGCTTTCTGGTATTCCTCCTTCCTCCCAGTATTCAAAAGCATCTTAAAAGTTTCCCGAACTGCAGGTCCTGCGGTGAAGAGAAGTAACGCCCTCCGCTGCGCTTTCTGCTCCAGCGTACTCCCATCGAGAAATAGGCCACGAATGTTGGCATAAGCTTCGAACTCTTCAAGCCATGCCTTCCACTTCACGCTTGCATCGCCCGTCGGGTCAAAATGAGGAACACCGCGAAGTGCTAAACATTCAGCTCCAGTGACTGCCGTGATGAAAGCCACAGATTCACATTCCAAAACATCCCATCCTCGTCGCCAATGTCACATTTGTGGCCCGAAATGTGAAATTGACAATACCATCAACACATGATTTACCTGTTGAACATCAGCGTGTCTTTATTTCTCTGCTTCCATTATTCCTCCATTTCGTGCCTGCATACAACGCTCGCATGCCCTCTCACTTCCAGTCAGGTTAATACCTCAACCTCTATCTGCATACATCTCATGCATATTCATTATCATGACAGTAGTCAAAGGAAGAAATGTATTGACTGCAAATGCTGCATAGATAAATATACAGTCATAAATAGTGAGCTTTTGGGACATTTAAGAGACTCGGGGGGATTTAAGAGACTCAAGCACATGGATGGAAGAAAAATAGAATGGGGAAGACAGGGTTTAGTTTTTACTTAAGGGATATATGGGTTGGCACAACATTGAGGGCCGAAGGGCCTGTACTGTGCTCCATGTTCAAAGTATGAGTCCTGAACTAATATGTTGCTCAGGAGACTGATGGTTGAGGGGTAGAACCTGGAGGTATGAATCGTGCGGCATCTGTACCTCTTTCCCTGTAGCAGCTGCTGCTCTCTGATGGTAGGTTTTCTCGATGGTAGGGAGAAGTTTGCCTGTGATGTGTTGGCTGTGTCCACTACCTTTTGCAGGGCTCTGAGACATTGGTTTCCCCACACCCCCACCACTCCCATACCAGACCATGGCGTAGCCAGACATCACACTTCCCACCACACATTTATAGAAGTTTACCAAGGTTTCGGATGACATTGTTGACCTCCACAAGCCCCTGTGGAAGTCGAGATGCTGACGTGCTTTCTTCACCCTTTTGACATGCTTTCTAGTTCCCCCTTTTAATAGCACTGACACTTTCTATACCAATCCAACCTCTTTGTACGCAGGCTTTCCAGTGAACTAAGTTCTCAGTGACCTCCTTATCACTTGAATTCTCCTTCCCGTCCCACACATTGAGGTCTCCGGCACTGTTGCAGGGCTCAATACAAGCTTGGTTGTCACCAGAAAAACTATCATTATTTTTGACTTACATTTTAAAATTTTGTTTGCACCGCCAAACACAAAGAAGGCTCACCAGCAGCTCTACTTCATAAAGAGTTTGAGGAGATTTGGTATGTTATCAACAGGTCTACATGGAGAGCACTCTGACCAGAGGCTTTTGCTGTCTGTGTCTCCATACCAGGCAGTGATGCAACCAGTCTGAACTCGGCCAGTGCCATCGCGGGCATCGAGGACATCTACATGAGGCGGTGCCGTTAAAAAATCGACCTCTTTCCTCAAGGACTGTGGCGCACTGAGGAAGCATCAAAAGCAAGCACAAAACTCGAAAGACTGTACAACAGGAAAAGTCAGTTCATGCCTTGGTGCCTCCCTGTGTGACTGGCTCAGGAGGGGCTGGCTCAGGTCTATATTTGGGTCGGCTGATTGACAGCCGGTTAGGTGGAGTCAGCCCCCAAAGTGGTCTTCCTGCAGGTATAGATATCGCCCCCTCCCCCCGGTTGTATCACCACACGGACCCCCCCTCCCCCCCCGCAGGCCATGCCCTCTTCACTCTGCTACCACTGGGAAGGATGTACAGGAGCCTGAATACGAGCACCCAGTGCCACAAGGACAGCTTCTTCTGCGCCGCTATCAGATTCCTGAATGATCAATGAACCAAAACCCTCCCCACTATTGATAACAGCTACGGGGAACGCTGCTGTCGGAGGGCAGCAACAACCATCAACAGCCCTCACCACCCAGCTCAAGCTTTGTTCCTGCTGCTGCCATCAGGAAAGAGGTATCGGTGCCACCAGGCTCACACCACCAGGTTCAGGAACAGCTGCTATCCCTCCACCATCAGACTCCTCAACAACAAACTCAATCAGGGACTCATTTAAGCCCTCATGCACTTTATTGATTAAAAAAAAAATTCTCTCTGTATTGCACAGTTTATCTATTTATCTGTTATCTATTTACAGTTCCTTATTTGTTTACTTGTTTACGTTGTGTTGTGGCGGCTCGCCCACGCAACAGGCGAACCGGCTCGCAGAGTCGCGGGCAAGTCCACGGCAGATCTGACTGTGAGAGCCCCGGGTGCGGGGAAAGCCCACAGCCTGGCAGGTGATGTCAAAAAGGTCCCGGGAGTTGCTGGCGTATTCGGGTTTCAAGGAATTTAAGCGCGCACGAGAGTTTCATGAAAGTCAGTTGATTCAACTCACTTTTGTCTCCGCATGGTCCTTTGCTCTCTGCCTGCCTGGCGTGACTACAGTGTACAGTTTGTTTTTTGCACAGCCAATAAGAGGTCATTCTGCCTTGCCTGCAGATAAGGAATCTCAGGGCTGTATGTGATGTCATACAATCAATCTGAACTCTGAATCTGATTAACAGTTCGAGCACGATTTCCTTGCTCTTTATATTCTACGTCTCATCTATAAGGGAAGCGTAGTTGTTTCCCATGGTAGCAGAGTCTAGGCGAAGAGGGCACAACTTCAGGATAATTTAAAAGAGAGATGTGAAAATATTTCTTTTGCTAAGGTCGTGCGTCTTTTTATAGTGAAAAAGAAAGTGAATGTAAAGTGAATGTAAAGGCTCTTGCTGAAAGCCCTGAGGGTGGATTCAGAGGGCAGACTAGGGGGGTAGAGTCAGAGGTGGAGCAACTCTCTCCACCTTCTCTGTGAAGGCAATGCTGCTGGAAGCGGCTGTGAAGGGGGTGGGCCGATGACGTCGCGGTGACGTCATCAGCCCGTGAACCAGGTGCGGGATTTTAAAGATCCCGCATGCTGTAATAAAGCTAATTACTCTGTGCAGGAGATTTGCCCGAGTCCTAAGGGTCCTTGAACAGATCTCTACCAGTGCTCTCCAGTCGACATTTCGAGTATGGGCTGCTTTCCCTTCTCAGCACGTATGGATGACGTCACGGCGACGGGTGGCACTACTCACCCCGCCTCGCTCAGCTCCAGAAGACAGCTCCAGATGCCGCGGAGTGGAAAGCAACACTGGATCCGCCTTGTAGGCCTTCTCCATAAAAAGGAAAATTCAACGTTTTTTTTTCTTTCCGTTGAGCTGTCTTCAAGGCGGTATAAAAAGGCCGAGTTTCCACAGGCAGCTGTGGAAGTCAGGCTGTTGGGTCTGTTTAAGGCAAAGATTGACAGGGATTTGATTGACAGGGAGAGGCTGGGGAGTGGAGCTGAGTGGGTGGATGGGTCAGCTCATGATCAGAATGGCAGAGCAGAATTCATCTATATCTTGTGGAATCTACCTGCAGGCATTAGAACCACCTTATCCCTCTACCGTTAAGGATCTGTGACTGTACAGCCTGAGGAACCTTTGGTCCTCAACAGACTCGGTGGGAGTTGGGGGGAGGGGGAGGGTTGAAATTCTCCCTTGTGCTGTTGCACTTCTTTAAACTTCCCAGGACTGTTCCATCTGCCATTCTTCTGAAGAGGTTACCAACATCTCTCAACGTCCATAGCTTTCCTCCTCACTGATCAAAACACACAACCAATGCTTGTATGGTCGGAGGTGAGGGAGGAGAGCTCCCCAACTCCACCTTCCCTCTCCATTCAGAGAGCTTCCCTCCCCCCCCACCCCCATCACTCACATTCTACCCTCTCGGCCATATCCACCTCCTGCCTGTGGCCCTGTGCTCTTCCCCTTGCCTTCCCCCGCCCGACCATTTTATTCAGATGCCTTGATGAAGGGCTCGGGCCCGAAACTTTGGTGATATATCTATTCTACAGAAGAGACACAGCTGAGTTTCTCCAGCACTTTTGTGCGTTGAACCAATGTGAAAACCGCTTGGCATTCTCAATCCAAATCCTTAACTAAAGGGATGGAACACTGAACCCCATGGGACGTTATCAGTAACAGGTTTCCCCTCTCAACGACGACTTCTTCCTGCTCCTGAGTCCAATTCATCATCCTCAATGGGTCCCGTGGGTTTTCACTTTCTAGATCAACCTGCCATTAAAATCCAGGTCAGCCACAGAATAGGCACAGCCCATCACCTTCCCCTCCCTCCCTCACAACGTACACCCACTTAATGTGTCCTTGAAGCTATCAGGACCTCCTCCCTCATTCAGGGGGCCCAAACAGTCCTTCCAAGTGAAACCACACTTCCACGTGAATCTCCCGCATGCACTGCTCCCATTGTGGTCTCCTCCACATCGGAGAGACTGGACGCAGACTGGGAGGTGGTTTCATTTATGACTTTTCACACAGCCACTGCCTTCCAGGAGATTATTCCTAATTTCCCGGAACGCTGTCTGTGTAAAAAGATCGGAACGGGAATGAGTCCTGTTCCAGCATTTTACCTTCTTGTCCCCTAGTAATTTTCATGGATCACCTGTGGTCTAAACTGAACTGCAGGCGGTCCGTGAATGACGGGCTAATAAATAGGGCATCCAGACTACAAAAAAAAGCACTTCGCGTATTCTGTCTAAACTCTATGGATATTTGGAGTTTTGGTTGTTCTGGTGTGAACGGCCACTCCCGGAAGGTCGGGAGACACTTCAGAACGGAAAAAAAATCACACACGTTCTATGTTAAAAAAAAACATAATTGAGAACATTTGTTCCATCCACTGCACTAACGGGCACCTCTCATTTCAAGTCCACCACCTCGTTCCCACACAAACATGTCTGTCCATAGCCCTATGGTGTCAAGGTATGGGCAAACAGCAGGCAATGTGGAGAGAGGAGAGGAGGGAGAATGGGGTGGGGTGAGGTGGGGGAATAGGGGAGAAAAAAAAGTGGAGTGATAGGGGGAAGGTTTAGTCCTCTGAATAGAGAGGAAAGGGGCAGGGAAATAGAGGAAAGAAGACAGAGGGATAGGGAAAGAGAGGGACAGAGGAGGAGCCTAATGGAAACTGGAGAAGCTGATAGGGTCCCCAAATGGAGGTACTCTTCCTCCAATTTGTGGGTAGCCTTGGTTTTGGGAGGCACGAGCTCATGGACAGACATGCCAGTGTGGGATTGGTGCATGGAATTAAAATTGGCCACTGGGAGAACGAAGCGATTGCCTGGCCTGCTGAGTATTTCCAGCATCTCAGTGCATGGAGTCACAGTCCCAGCATCTGTAGACTTTCCTGTTGAACTGCAAGAATAAACATGTCCCTGAAGCGAATCTCATAACCGTTCAAGAGCAAGAATGCAACGCGATGAGACAGATCACTGGGTTACAGAATGAGTCATTGGGGTGAACCAGAACAGGAACAAGCCTGTCCTCTCACCACACCCCTGCTGCCCTCTGTTACTGTCGGTCTGCAGTCGAAGTTGAATCCACGACTCGTACAAAAAACAAAGATTATTCTCCAAAGATGCTGTAGCAGTGTCATTGCTAAACCTTTCAAATACACCAGTTGGTTGAGAAAAAGTACCTTCAGGTATTTGTTTGTGCAGAGTGACACCTTTCTTCTGCACCAGATCTGCTGTGGCTGTATTACCAAAGTAATTTTTAAATTTACGGTAACTGGCCATTTCGGCCCACAAATCCGTGCCACGCAATTTACATCCAATTAACCTACACCTCTGGTGGGAGGAAACCTGAGCCCCCCCCCCCCGGGGAAAATCCACGCAGACACGGGGAGAACGTGCAGACTCCTTACAGAGGCGTGGGATTTGACCCCGATCCCGATTGCTGGCGCTGTAACTGTGCCGCCCACCTCACAGAGGCAGGTAACGAGGCATCACCTAGATAATAAGGTGGATAAATCAGCACTCTTGGTGCCTGCCACATTGACCACCGCCAGTGGGCTGATATCGCCTCAAACCGTGCATCTTGGCACCTCACAGTTTGGCGGGCAGCAACCTCCTTTGAAGAAGACCGCAGAGCCCACCTCACTGACAAAAGGCAAAGGAGGAAAAACCCAACACCCAACCCCAACCCATCAATTTTCCCCTGCAGCCGCTGCAACCGTGTCTGCCTGTCCCGCATCGGACTTGTCAGCCACAAACGAACCTGCAGCTGACGTTGACTTTTTACCCCCTCCATAAATCTTCGTCCGTGAAGCCAAGCCAAAGAAAAAGAACCCACAAGTGTAAGAGTCAGGGGAAAGACTGAAAACTTGGTTGAATTGTGCATCAACAATAACCTCGCACTCAATGTCACCAAAACCAGAGGTGGACGATCCAGTGATCATTGAGGGGATCAGAGGTGGAGAGGGTGGGCAAATTTAAGTTCTTGGGAGTCACTATCTAGCAGGATCTTTCCTGGACACAACACACTAATGACATTGTGAAGAAAGCACGTCAACGCCTCTACTTCCTCAGGAGTTTGCGGAGATTCGGCTTGACACCAGAAACCCTGGCAAATTTCTGCAGAGCTATGGTGGAAAGTGTGCTGACCGGCTGCATCATGGTTTGGTGTGGGGACACCAATACCCATTAGCATAGAACCCTGCAAAAGGTAGTGGACACAGCCCAAGATATCACAGGCAAAAACACTCCTAGCATCAAGAACATCTATAGGGAACATTGCGGCAGCAATCATCAAGGATCCACATCACCCACCGCACTCTCTGTTCTCGCTGCTACCATCGGGAAAGAGGTATCGTGCCACAAGACACACACGACCAGGTTCAGGAACAGCTGCTCCCCCTCCACCATCAGACTCTTCAACGACAAACTCAATCAGGGACTAATTGGATGTAAATTGTGTGGCACGGATTTGTGGGCCGAAATGACCTGTTACCGTAAATTTAATGTTACTTTTGAACTTTATTGATTTTTTTTTCTCTCTCTATCACACAGTCATTGTTTACATTTCTTTTTTTGTTTACTTGTTACGCGATATAGTTTTTTCTTTTGCACTACCAAACTAAGTGGTAATTCTGCCTTGCCCGCAGGAAAAAGAATCTCAGGGTTGTATGTGATTTTCTCTGACAATAAATCTGAAATCTGAAAGACTTCTTCCATACTCCTTGATAATTTCAAGAAACCCTCCATCAAAGCCACTTTGTTCTGATGATGGTGCATTAACATCGACCTCTGCTTTCCGTTTGGCCCCCTCCCTTATCTCTCTCTCTCTCTACCCCTATCTTTCTGTCTCATTTCCTCCAGTTCCCCACTTCATTCCCTCTCCATTCACAGAGCTAACCCCTCAGCTTTATTGTCAGAGGACATACATGACATCACATACAACTCTGAGATTCTTTTTCAGGTTGATCCCAGAGATCAGGGGCTTGTCCCACAAGGAGAGATTAAATCGCCTGGGATTAAACTTGCTCAAATTCAGAAGAATGAGAGGAGATGTTATATAAAATTATGAAAGGGGTGGATAAGATAGAGGCGGGAAAATAGTTCTGGTAGGCGAGACCAGAACTAGGGGACACAGCCTCAAGATTCAGGGGAGTAGATTTAAGATGGAGATGTTTTACCCAGAGAGAGTGGAATTCTCTGCCCAGGGAAAGAGTTGAGGCAACTTCATTAAACATATTTAAGGCTCAGTTAGATAGATCTTTTACATAAAAAAGGAATTAAAGGATATGGGGAAAAGGCAGGTGGGTGGAGTTGAGTCAATGATCAGATCAGCCATGATCTTATTGAATGATGGAACAGGCTTGATGGGCCGAATGGCCGACTCCTGCTCCTATTTCTCAAGTTCCTGCAGGTGAGGCAGAATTACCACTTATTGGAAGTGCAAGAAAAAACTGTAAACAATGTGCACATGTTGTTAAGAGCCCAGAGGACCCCAAAACCCAGCAGTAATATATATTCACCTAGACAAATGGTCACTTAAACAAAAGTTGATTTTAATTATCTTTAAACATGAAAACAGAATTACACTTTAACTTATCACTATTAACTTATTTTATCTAACTTAATCCCCTTCTAATTCTAAGCGCTCGTGTATGTAATGTGTTTGTGTGTTTGTGTGTGTGTGTGTGTGTGTGTGTGTGTGTGTGTGTGTGTGTGTGTGTGTGTGTGTGTGTGTGTGTGTGTGTGTGTGTGTATAAGTTCAGAAAAGTTATTTGGTTCACAGTCCAATCTCACTTCTCATTCCTCCAAGTTCACTGGTTGCAGGCAATTCTTCTACTGTGCACAGAATTTAACATGTATAAAGTTCACCAGGCTTTGGTGCTCGAAAGGTAAATGGTTATCGCTCAGGAAGGTTCTTGTCTGTTTTCAGAGAGAGATGTGCTGTTCCAGGACATCCACAACTGATGTACTTCCATCATCTTGCTGATGAAACTTGCCCCGTCAGGGTTCTCCAGATGATAACCTCTCTCTTTCAGGTCATCACAGAGTGCCTTTCTGTTTCTCTTATTCCAAGTGAAACATTAGACAGCCAGTCCTCTCTTGCATGAACCACAAGGCCACTAGGCCATCTTCCAAACTAGGCTTCTTGCCGGCTTGTCCTGTTCCAGTCCCAGCTGCTCTTGCTGGCTGATACACAGTCAAGTCATCTCTGCTTCTCTCTCTCACTCACTCTCAGACCGAGACTGAGAGAAAGCCCGTTGGACTCTCTCTGCTTGCAAAAATACACGACCCTCTTACAACAGCAAAACTCTCCTGCAGACAATAGCGGCTCCAGCCTGCTCTTTCATAAACAATAATCCATTAGTGACATCTCTTGAGCACACTTCAAAGCTCTTGCAAAAAGGTGTGAGAAGCCACTGTGTCTCCAGTATTTCAAATAAAATCTGTTTTAAAGTGTTTGCAAACAAATGAAGAAATGTAAACAACCTGACTGTGCAATACCAGAGAAAAATCAATAAAGTGCAAAAATGAGTCCTTATGTGGGTGTCTGATTGAGCTTGTTGTTGGAGAGTCTGATGGTGGAGGCGTAGCTGCCATTCTTGAACTCCCTACAGGGGCAGCTACACCTATCATATCTTAGATATTTCCCTCTTCCGTAACCAGCGTTGTCTCCGCTCCATCCTCAAAATTCATTGGAGCGACTTCATCCCTAACATCGAAGTACCGAGATGGCAGAGGCCAACAGCATCGAGTCCACGCTGCTGAAGATCCAGCTGCGCTGGGTGGGTCACATCTAACGCGAGCTCTCCACTGGCCACCGTGACAGAGGTGCACCAAAGAAGAGGTACAAGGACTGCCTAAAGAAATCTCTTGGTGCCTGCCACATTGACCACCGCCAGTGGGCTGATATCGCCTCAAACCGTGCATCTTGGCGCCTCACAGTTCGGCGGGCAGCAACCTCCTTCGAAGAAGACCGCAGAGCCCACCTCACTGACAAAAGACAAAGGAGGAAAAACCCAACACCCAACCCCAACCCACCAATTTTCCCCTGCAACCGCTGCAACCGTGTCTGCCTGTCCCACATCGGACTTGTCAGCCACAATCGAGTCTGCAGCTGACGTGGACTTTTACCCCCTCCATAAATCTTCGTCCGCGAAGCCAAGCCAAAGAAGAAGAAAACCAATATGCAGGCCTGAGTTCTCTGTCAAGTGTAGGCAAAAATAGGCAGGTGCCTCAATGAAAAGGCGAAAGTGGAGAGGGGAGGGAGGAAATGGGGCACGCAGTTCCAAATTGCCCCACCAGGAAGAGAAAAACCAGGCAAAATGTTGTACAAAATCTTGGATGTCACCAAACAGACCAACTACCTTGGCATCCAAATCCAGAACGGCCTGGGGGCATTACGCCACGGGGAAAGGCCACAGGAGTCCAAAATTTTCTGAGATGCTACTTGCATCATTGTTCAACTTCTGTCGAGGAGAGGTTGGGAATATGCACCCAGGCACAAACTAAAAGAAACACGGCTCTCATCGAACGAGTCTGGAGATGGGCAGCCCAGTTTGACACAAATACAGATGGACGAGAAGTGAGCGTTACAAAACTCTTGGATTCATTAAAGTGGAGCTCTGTCCAAGACGGACGTGAAGTACAGCGCCTGGTCTGTTTTTTAATGGCCAGCTCGATACAGACGACCAATCCTACACTGAACCCAAGCTTTCCAGGGGCAGACGAGGTCGCGCGGCCCAACTTGTAGTGCCAGCTTCCAACACAGATGTGTGCGTTCTTCCCCTGTATGGAATAATCTTCACCTGACCATACTCACACAACCGGACCCAATTAAATTTAAGACAAGCTCTTCCTCAAAAATCTCACCCCTCCCCCACCTCCCATTCGAATTCCATACAGAATATTTTGGAGGATCAAGAACCAAGAGGAGTGGGTGGGGAGTGGGGAAGCACGGGCCAACGGGGTGGGGGGGGGGTGGAGGAGGGCAGGAGAAAAAAAGCTGAGGTGATTGGGGGAAGGGGTAGCTCTGAATGGAGAGGGAAGGTGTGGGGAGCTGGATGAAAGGTGATAGAGGGGTAGGGAAGGAGAGAGACTAGGGGGAAGGGGGTTAACGTAACTAGAGGTTGACGTTAGGGCCTCCTGGCTGGAATTTGCTCAGACAGAATATTAAGGGTCATTTCTATAATTTGTGGGTAGCCTCGATTTGGCAGTGCACGAGCCCATGGACAGACATGTCAGTGTGGAGATGGTGTTGTGGAATTATCATGGTTGGCTACGGGGACGTCATTGCCGTTGCAGTGGACGGAGTCAAGGTGCTCAACGAAATGATTTCCCAGCCTGAGTCCAGTCTTCCTACTGCCGAGGTAGCCACAGGCAGCAGCACTGGGTGCAGATTCACCAGTGGAGTGTTGCTTCACTTGGAAGGATGGTTTGGGGCCCCGAATGGTGGTGAGGGAGGAGGTGTGGGCGCACATACAGAGGGGAGGTGGAGGGTTCAGGGGATCAGTGAGGGAAGGTGGAAGGTTAACGGGGTCAGGTGGGAGAGGTAGAGGGCTGAGAGGGTCAGAAGGAGGAGGTGGAGGGGTAAGGGGGTCAGTGGGGAGAGGTGGAGGGTTAAGGGGGACAGAGACGTGGAGGGTTAAGGGGTCAGATGGGATGGGTGATTTAAGAGGGTCAGAGGGGGGAGGTGGAGGGGTTATTTGGATAGATACATGGATGAGAGCAGCCTGGAGGGTTAGTGGGACTAGTGTTTCGGCAGACCAGAAGGGGCGAAAGGCCTGTTTTTTGTGCTGTAGTTTTCTAATGTTAAGAGGGTCAGCAGGGGATGTGGGGGGTTGCAGGCATTAGTGGGGAGAGGTGGAGAGTTGAGGGAGCAGTGGGAGGGTCAATAAGATAGGGGGAGCTCAGAGGAGTGGATGAGGGGGGTGAGAGAATAGGGAAGGGGCACTGATACCAGCACTTGACCCCAGCATCTCCAGTCTCTCTTGGCCAACCTGCCTCTTCATGTGTCGAGTCTCTGTCAGTGCACTGACTGGAGGTTAACAGCCCACTGCGCTCACATGACAGGAGCGGACCTCCCCTGGTCTCAGGTGATTATGTGCAACTGCTCGGAGACCATGACTTTGGCCGGTCCAGCGTGAGTCTCTTACCTTGGGCCCTGTCTTCTCCATGTAACCTTCCTTTAGGAAATTCCTGGTCAGTTTGTGCTTCAGCTGAAAAATTAAAAGGAGGGTCAATCCATCCAGGCCCCTGAGGCAGGAATAAATCTGCTCTTCCTTGCACCCTGGCCTGAAACTGTCGCCAATGGGCAGTGCCTGCACCTTCACTCAGCAGGCACCTCTCTCCACAACTCGCCGTCCCCACCTAGACATCTGCTACCCTTACACCACCTTTTGGTGTTTTAATATCAACAGCGTCTGTCTCTCTGTGGTTCCACATACACACTTAACGCACAGCCATGTTACAGGTGTGGTTCTCTGGCAGGCCTTCATCACTGGACACCCATCGACTCTCTCCCACTTGTGCACACACGTACACGCACACACACATTCACAGACTCTCGCGCACACACCATGCACACCTTTTCTCTTATGCACAGATTCTTGCTCGCACACACTGTCTCTCGCACACACACAAATTCTCTCTTGCACACACATGTGCACTCACACTCTCACATACACTCTCCCTCTCACACACTCTCTCACACACACATACTCTCTTGCATGCACACCCACCCACATATTTTCTTACATGCACTCTCTCTTGCATGCACATCCACCCACATATTTTCTCGACAACACACACTCTCTCTTGCACACCCACCCACATATTTTCTCATACACACACACTCTCTCTCTTGCATGCACACCCACCCACATATTTTCTTACACACACTCACACACACACTCTTTCTCTCTCTCTTGCATGCATACCCACCCACATATTTTCTTACGCGCACACACACTCTCACTCCAGGAATTGTGAAGGAGGCCATACATCATTGCACCTTCCTGTGCCAATATTCCAGGAATGGACCTACCTCATCGTCACTGGCTCCTGGAAAGGCCACTTGTAAGGTGCGGAACTGAATGGCTCGGATGGCATTGAACCAATCCACAATCTCCTGTTAGGGGAACAGAGAAGTGAATGCAGGAGGTAGCCTTTGAATATGGTGTGATTGGTGATCACCAGCACCCCTTAACTGGCTTCTGGCAACCAGATCTCGATCTATTAGACGCTGCTGGTCATGTGAGAGGGAGAAATCGGAGGAAATATATTGGACAACAAAGATTTTGCTTCTTGAACACCTTTGGGTTCATTTTATAAATTTTGGGATGCTGATCACAGATATCACCACAAAACTTTCCTATCATGCACCATCTTTTAGATACAACTTATTTTGGTGATTTCCTGTCATATTTTAAGTCTACTTCAACCCTATAAAATCATGAAGTGTGACATGTCATTGTCGAAAACTGTGAAAAGTTTCACCAGACATAGGAAAACGGTATCAGAGTAACCAGAATCCATCAGTGCCGGCCGACTATTGTTGGACGCTGACACAAGAGGCATCAGATGCTGAGTACAAACGAAAATTAGCGGCAAAACATTTTTAGGTCAGTTGAACGAATGAATGTGTCGGCGTCACGATGTGATTACTGTAAATATTCGAGTATAATGCTAAAATTTTTCCCCCTCAAAAATAGGGGGGGGCGGTTGCATTATACATGGGAGTAAAATTTTTAAAAAAAATTCTGCAACTCGTGACTCAGGCCGGAGAGACGTCAGCACGAATCGGGCGGGTGAGGGGGGGGTGGGGGTCGAGAGAGACGGCAGCACGACTCAGGTGGGTGGGCAAGCGGCTGGAGAGGCGGCAGCGTGACTCAGGCGGGTGACGGGGGGGGGGGTCGTATTATGCATGGAACACATTATACACAAATATTTACGGTAAATGTGTACAATTCAATAAAAGTTAATTGAATTTTTCTCCATCTTCCTATGTGATACAACAAATCTGAAATTATCTTTGTGTGCAGGTTGAAGTTGTCTATCATAATCCCCAATTTTTTTTGGGAAGCAAACCTTTTGGAAAACATGTTGTTCAGTGTAATACTAGAGAAGGACAAACAATCAGGATTAATCCAATTGGGTAACTAGAAATCTGTTCCTCTTTCCTATTGGTTGTTGAGGGTAGCATACCCAGAGGTTAAGCCAATGGCTGGGGAAGTATTAGAAGCAGATGGGGGTGGGGGAGTTATGTGTTAGAAGTACCTTTCCAGCATTGGCGATGAAAAGGTTAATTGCATTTAGTCCAAACACATGAACTCTGGGGTTAGCCGAGTCTCCAGTGTATCTTGGCTGGCTGAGGGTTAACAGGGGGTGCTCCTTCTCAGTTCCTACAGCCAAACTCTCCCACTGATACTGTGCTGAGAGCTCCAAACCCCAGCGTCATGAATGCTCCCAAGTACTGGCAAGTCTGCCCTCACGGTTCAGCGCAGGAACACACTTTCACAGGATCAGAGGTGGAGAGGGGGAGCAAATTTAAGTTCTTGGGAGTTGCTATCTCAGAGGATCTTTCCTGGACCAAACACACTAATGGCATCGTGAACAAAGCATGCCAGTGCCTCTACTTCCTCAGGAGTTTGCGGAGTTTTGGTATGACATCAGAAACCCTAGTGTGGTGGAAGGTGCGCTGACCGGCTGCGTCATGGTCAGGAGTACCCCATACCAATACCCCTGAGTGTCAAGCCCCGCAAAAGGCAGTGGTCACACTTCATGACATCACAGACAAAGCCCTCGAGAACATCGACAGGGAACGCTGCCGTCGGAGAGCAGCAGCAATCATCAAGGATCCACCCCACCCAGCACATGCTCTGTTCTCGCTGCTTGCCCTCAGGAAAGAGGTGTCGATGCCATAAGACTCGCACCACCAGGTTCAGGAACAGCTGCCACCCTTTCACCATCAGACTCCTCAATGACAAACTCAATCAGGGGCTCATTTAAGGACTCTCACTTGCAGTTTTTCTCTCTCTCTATTGCAATTTGTTTACATTTCTTTATTTTTTTTAGTGTATGCGTGTACAGTTTTTTTGCACTACCAATAGGTTGAAATTTTGTCTCGCCCTCAGATCAAAGAATCTCAGGATTGTATGTGATGTCAGGAAATTAAATCTGATAAGGTCAGTTGGCCAGCACCCGCAGGAGATTCAGGCCAGGCAGGATGACGAGTCAGACTCAGTGACACGTGAGAGGTTCTGGGTGGGACAACAACAGGCTGGAGAGTTGAGGGTTGGGGCATTGGGGTCCGTGACTCCCTTGTCTACTCATCCCTTCCCACCACTCACCTACTTGGCTTCCTCCCCTCCGGCCTTCGGAGGTGCCACACTTGTACCAGCACCTCCTCCCTCACCACCATTTGGGGCCCCAAACAGTCCTTCCAAGTGAAGCCACGCTTCAATTTCGTGGGAGTTATTGACTGCATCCGGTGCTCCTGGTGCAGCCTTCTCTACATCGGAGAGACCAGACTCAGACTGGGAGGGCGCTTCTCTGAGCACCTTCGCTTTGTTTACATCAGTGACAGGGATCTCCCATTGGCCAACCATCCACTTCCTGCGATGGCCTGCCTGTCTATGGCCTCATCTGGTCAATCCAAGACCACCTGTAAATTGGAGGTGCAACACTCCACCTGGGCACTCTCGAACCAGATACCGCTGACATCGACTCCTCTGGTTCTGCTCGCCCACTCCCCATTCTCCCTCTCTTCCCCCTCTCTCTTTACTCCAGCTCTCCACCCCTTCCCTCTCCATTCACAGATCCATCCCCCTTCCCCCATTTGCTGATGTGCTCTCCCTCCCTTACCTCCTGTCTGTGGGATTGTGTCCCTCCCCCTACCATTTTGTTCAGACTCCTGTCTGCATTTTGCTCTAAACCTTGATGAAGGGCTGAAGCCCGAAATGTCAGTGATGTATCTTTATCTTTGCTACATAAAGGACATGGTTTGACCTGCTGAGTTTCTCCAGCACCGTGTTTTTACTTCAATCACGGCATCTGCGGACTTTCGAGTTTAACTTGGGGCATTGGGGATGTCTCTTAGTGGGAAGGATTTCTTCAGAGGGCAATAAATGTTTGGAATTCTCAACCCAAGGGCGCTGAGTAAACTCAGGAGCCAAAAACAGTCCTTAATTTTCAAGTTTCTTCCTGACAATATTCAAGGAGAATGTCAAGAGATCATTGGACAGATGAAAACAGGTAGACGCAAATGGTTGCGTGGGAAAATGGTCAGTCAACATCTTAGAGTCATAGAGCATGGAAACTGGACCTTTGGCCCAACTCGCCCTCGCAGACCAAAACATCATTCCACTCGCACAAGTTCCACCTGTCTGTCTTTGGCCCATATCCGTCCAAACCCACGTACCTTCCACATTTTCCTTAAACATTGCAATAGCACCTGCCTCATCCTCCTCTTCCGGGTCTCCTTTCATCTAGTTCAGTGGTTCTCAACCTTTTTCTTTCCACTCGCATCCCACTTTAAGTAATCCCTATGCCATCAGTGCTCTGTGATTAGTGAGGGATTGCTTAAGGTGGGATTGTGAGTGGGAAGGGAGGGTTGAGAATCACTGCTCTAGACCCAGTTGTTACTGAAATATTTTGCTTGATAAAAATTGTCATTGGCCCATTTCCTTTGGAGTCTGAAACCGCGCACATAATGAGTCAATCAGGTACGATTAAAACAGTGGTTTTCAAACTTTTTCTTTCCACCCACATCCCACCTTAAGCAATCCCTTACTAATCACAGAGCACTGATGGTCTAGGGATTACTTAAAGTGGGAGGAGAGTGGAAAAATTTGAAAACACTGATCTAGTTCAATCTTTTTCTCTCTCTTTCTCTCACTTTTCTTTTCCCCTAGTCTCCTTTCACAGAGACAAAATCAATTCTTACCTTTCCTCTTATTAACTCAGTTGGTGTAGCAGTTAATGCAACATCTTTACAGCGCCACGACTGGGACCGGACCTTGGTTCGAATCCTTCGCTGTCTATAAGGAGTTTTAACATTCTCCCCATGTCTGCGTGGGTTTTCTCTGGGGACTCGTTTCCTCCCACCGTTTGAAAGTGTAGGTAAATTGGGCGGCATGGACACGGGGTCTGAAAGGACCTGTTAATATGTCTAAATTTTTAAAAAAATTAAATACCTTTTGGTCTGGACTCTTCTAACTCCCCTTGTTCCCCCTTTTTTATTACTTTAATTCAGAATTGTTTTTGTTCTCTATTCGTTTAGAGATCATTTGGACTCCTGCTACTGATATGGTGTTTTGGGTTCTAGTGGGAATTTCAACTCTGCAAAAGTAATATCCATGTACTTGCCGACCCCATAAATTGAACATTAAAAATGGTCTGCAAATTTCCATTTTTACACTAGTATATACGGTAGTGGGTGGGTGAGGCTGGGATCTCTGATGAACGATCAGGCAGATTGGGCATGTTCTCACTGGCAGTGTTACGGGCTGGATAAACAACGAGGGCAGCAAGCTGCTCCACCCGCGCTGGGAACACTAATCCAAATGACGCACCCCTGTGCTTGAGGGCATCAAAGTGAAAAAAAACCAGGCAGCTGACCAAACATGGCTGCTCCACGGAATCGCCTCCAGGACAGAGGCTGGCCACAGTTAACCATCAGTCCGTCAACACCCACAACGAAGATCTCCTCCTGGAGTTAATTATTTTAAATATTTTTTAGTTTAGAAGTACTGACATTTCGTTCACTAAACTTTTAATGCCGTGGTAATCATTGCACATTCTATTCTGTGAACAAAGACCCACCACCGTGGATATTAGAAACTCTTATTAAAAGATGAAGCAACTATATAAAAAAAACTAACAGCATAGGAAACAGAAGTTGACAAGATACACCAGTCACCCTTTGTAATAGCTAACGAACAGCAAAGCCTCAGCGCTGCCCTGCGAGGTCCATCCACCTGGTCCAGCAAAATGGTGGTGGGATCCATTAATGTTCGGGCATCTGCCCACATTTTGGTTGTTCCCTGGTGAAGGGTTATGTATCTTTATCTTTGCTATATAAAGTCTGCTGTTGACCTGTTGATTTTCTCCAGTGTCGTGTTTTTACTTCAGTCTGTGTCTGTAGACTTTGGTCTTTTACTCCACTCATAATATGGCCCTCCCAAAAACCCCTTGCACATCACTATCGATAAACAACAGGAGCAAACAATGTGTTGGAATCAAAATGTATCCACACACGATGAGTTGAAACACCATCTAATTCCCTGTCTGATCCTCAGTCAACGAACCGGTGCAGATGGTAGAGCCGTTGCCTCCAATGTTCCCGGTTCGATCCTGACCCCAGGTGCTGTCCGCATGGAGCTCGCGAGCACACAGGCTTTCACGCTGGGTGCTCCAGTTCTGATCCACATCCTGAAGATGTGTGGGCCGGTAGGACATTGTGTAACTTGCCCCTGGTGTGTGGGCGAGGGCGAGGGAACCAGGTATTGGAACTGGGAATCGAGAGGGTGCTGAGGGTAAGATGGCTTCCCAAAGGGCCTCTTATGACTGATCTTATCGGAGGTTTGGACCTATAGCTCAGGCTGGGGATGGTTCATGCAAGCCACAGAGGCTGCGGGAAATGCTGGAGGCGAATCCATGGACACTCAGTGCCTGAAGGTGCTCTCTTTGGCTTCTCTTTCTCTTATGGCTAGGGGCACCGGGCAATGTTCATAGCCACACTTCATTCGCCTTTGCAGACAAAAGTTAATCATGTAATATTACATTTTTATGTATTATTATGTGACAATAAAAGGAAACTTTGAACCTTTAAGAGTGAATCAAGAAAGTTTGCGGTCATTATTGCAGGGAAACATTATGCTGGAGAAACTCGGCAGGTCAAACAGAGTACTTTATATAGCAAGGATAAAGATACATCACCAACGTTTCGGGCCTGAAGCCTTCCTCAAGGTATGGGCAATATCTTCGCGATAGTTCAGATGCCTGCCTACATTTTGAATACACCCAATGAACTTGCTTCCACAGCCCCCCCTTGGCAACAAGTTCCCCAGACCCTCCAACTAAAGAATTTTTTCCACCTCTATTTTAAATTGATGCCCTTTTATTCTGGAGTTGTCCCCTCTTGTCCTAGGCTCCCCGACCATGGGAAACAACCTTGGCACATCTACTCTGTCCAGGCCTTTCAGCATTCAAAATGTCTCTGTGAGATTCCCCCCCCCCCAACCTTCTGTTCTCCCATGAGTTCAGTCCAAGAGTCAACAATCGTTCCTCATGTGCTAACCCTTTCATTCCTGGTATCATTCTAGTAGATCTTCTCCGAACCCACTCCAATCTTTTCTCAAATAAGGCACCCAAAACTGTGCACAGTTCTCCAAGTGAGCTCTCACCAGAGCCTTATAGAGCCTCAACATTACACCCCTGCTCTTATATCCCATTCCCCAAGAAATGAATGCCAACTTTACCTTCTTCACCACCAAAATGCCAAATGGCGGGATTTGTGCAGGATCCGCGGGAAGGGGATCCCGACAGCTGGTGTGGATGATGAAGGACTCCCACTCTGGACACTCGTCTTACCTTTCCCTCTTCGTGGTAAACAAAAATGTTCCGTGTGCTGTTGTCCTTCAGGTAGGTGAGTTGAAGTCCATTGGGGTTCCCAATTTTGGTCGGCTGGAATGTAGCATTGATGCTGTCCACTTTAATCATCGCCTTGGGCTCTTTTGCCTGTTGAGGAAGGCAAGGGCGGTGATTTGCTGCTCGACCTACAACCTTCACCGATGATCCACCGGAGCCCCAATGTGCAAAGTGAAGATCACGGGAAACCGAGTCAGCGCACGGAAACGGATCCTGCAGCCCGATTCTGCCCATTGAAACCCATGCCGCCCAACTACACAAAAATTAAATTACCAAACCTCAAACATTTTTTGGAGGGTGGGAGGAAATCACGGACAGCGCCGGATTTGATTCACAGTCGCTGGAGCTGTAATAGCTCTGCACTGACCGCTACTCTACCGTGCCGGATAATATGACCCTCCAAGTCAGGTCCTTCCTGTACAACTGGAACACTACCCTCCATACACGTTGTCCTGGAGATAACTGCGGTGGAGAGGAGACTAGTCACCCACCTTCAATAAGCAGAATGCAGATTTGCTAAGATTGTGTGGAGAACGATGCAAAGTTCCTTTTTGCGGTTCATCCCCAGCGGCAGTGTGACAGATCCACGGGGCTGTTCCCGGGGTCAGACAGCCAGAATGGCCAATATGCCATCAACTCAGTGAAAGATGCGCTTTGGTCTGGCCGAAACCTCTCGGTCTTTCAGCCCACGGAGATGTCGGGAAGGGAACCCCACCAACCAGCACATTCAGGTTGCAAGGGCGTATGCTGAGGGACGCGCTGAGACCTGGTGCAGCCAACACGAGGGCGGTGTGGGGAAGGACCACAGTCTTGAGTTCTCCCATCACCAGGCATTGAGGGGCTGAGACCAAAGGGAAGCCCCTCACATAATAGAGGGGAGAATAACTACAGTGGTGACAATGGTGTAAAGAAAAATGAGTGTAACAATGTACAGATACGACACTAAAGGGTGAGAAGAAACTGAACAGTCTTCTTTTTGTCAATAATTTATTGTGAACAAAGTCATTTTTTGTTAAAAAAAACGGAACTCAGGTCGATGGCGTTGTTAAATTAAAAATTTAAAAACAATTTTTAGACATGCTTCCCGTGTTGCCATTTCATCCCATGAGTCCGTGCTGCCCATTTTACACCCAATTAACCTACACCCCCCAGGTATGTTTCAAACTGTAGGAGGAAACTGAAGTCCCCGTGGAAAACCCACGCAGACACAGGGAGAATGTACCAACTCTGTGATTAGTAAGGGATGACTTAAGATGGGATACGGGTGGAAAGAAAAAGTTTGAAAACCACTGTTTTAATCGTACCTGATTGACTCGTTATGTGCATGGTTTCACAACTCCAAAGGAAATGGGCCAATGACAATTTTTCTCAAGCAAAATATTTCAGTAACAATTGGGTCTAGAGCAGTGGTTCTCAACCTTCCCTTTCCACTCATGTCCTACCTTAAGCAACCCCTTACTAATCACAGAGCCCCAATGGCATAGGGATTACTTGAAGTGGGATGTGAGTGGAGAGAAAAAGTTTGAAAACCATTGCCGATTTCTCTCATGTGATTCTTGCCATTTTTACGTCCGTTAAATATTTTAACTGTGACACATTTTTATTGAGTGTACTTCAAGAGCTCCGTATCGAAGAAAAGATGTGCTGCCATTGGAGAGGGTTCTGAGACACATAACAAGAGCGATTCTTGGAATGAAGGGATTAGCCTATGAGAACGATTGACGGCTCTTGGACTGGACTCCTTGGAGTTCAGAAGAATGAGGGGCGATGCGAGTGGAAAGAAAAAGGTTGAGAACCAATGGTTTAAAGTGAAGGAAGGAACAATTGCTATTCAGTTGGAAGGCATCTGTCGGAAGGCGGAGGGTGGGGAGGCAGAGGGAGGGGCACAGGACAATAGGCAAGAGGTTAACTGGTGTATTTTGACGTCATGAGCTCGTGGGCTAAATTTAACGTAGTGTAAACACAAGCCAGTGTGGATTCAGTGGGCTGTAGGACCTGCTTCTGGCCTGCACGACTCCATCAGGCGAATAATGTGATGAGGAGAATGGGGGTAAAGGAGAGAGCAAGTCTCTTGCCTTCACTCACAGTGCTCCACTGTGACTTCCTGTATTGAAACCGCATATTTTCATTGGTTTGAGGAACCATGAGTCATCCTTTCTTCCGAGGGAAGTTAGGCTGACGGAACAGCTGAAGTCATTCAGGGAGGATTCTACAAGTGCCGGGTCACTGCTCCTCCCCCCGCCAACCGGGTAATTGCAAGCCAATTGTCAGCGACAGCATGGTTTGCGTAACACTGTTACAGGATCAGAGGCCCGTGTTCGAATCCGGCGCTGTCTGTAAGGACCTTTTACGTTCTGCGTGGGTTTCCTCCAGGGTCTCCACCCTTCAAAACGAACCAGGGTTTGTAGGCCAATCAGTGGCAATTGGGCCGCATGGGCACATGGGCTGAAAGGCCAGACATGGAAAGAACGTGCAAACTCTCTACAGACAGCACAGGATTTGAACGTCCAGTTTCTGTCACTGTAATAGCATTGCACTAACTGCTATGCCAACCCAATATAAAATTCTTAAAATACACCCGCATCGCTTCTCACTTCCGAAACATGGCAGCCTGGTTCCTGAAAGATGCGATGGGCAGGCGGGGAAGCTGGATTTGTCTCCCTGAGAAGGGGCGAGGCCAAGGGAGATTTAATTGTGGGGTACAAAATTACAAGATGCAAGAGAAAATGAGGATCTAGTTACCTCTCAATTGCCCTTCCTTCTACCCCTAATGGAGGGGTCCAATTGTTGTAAGTTCAAAGGGGGGAGGACAACTTATTTCCCTTCCACCCAGGAGGGTGTTGAATCTAGAACTGACTGCTTTAAAGCAAGATACTTGAACCCTTATCACATTTAATCATTATCTGTTTAGCCCCATATCTCCTTTCCCCTACCTCTCTCTCCCCTTCCCCTTTCTCTATATCTCCTCTCCCCCAGCTGTCTGTCTGTCTCTCTCTCTCTCTCCCCCTTCCACTATCTCCATCTCTCTCTCTCCCTTCCCCTATCCCCATATCTCCTCTCCCCCAGCTCTGTCTGTCTGTCTGTCCCTCTCTCTCTCTCCCTCCCCCTTCTCCTATCCCCATACCTCTGCATTCACCCAGGCCCAATCAATTCTCTCCTGACCTCCCAACCTTGACCACCTGCAGCCTCTTGCCTGTGAGCCTGTGCTCCTCCCTCTGCCCCTTCTTCCCTCCTCCCCCCCCCCCAACCTTTATATTCGGCCCACCTGCTCATACCTTGACGAAGATCTCAGACCCGAAACATGGGTTAAACGATTATGGATGCTGCGGGATCTGCTGAGTTTCTCCAGCTCTTTTGTGTATGGATGCATTCTTGAAGAGCTCTGAGCTGCAGCCCAAGTGCTGGATGGTGGGATTGCAACAACATGGGCCAAATGGCCTCCTGATACTAGGATCCGTGGGGAAGAGCTAACCAGTCTCAAGACTGTGGTAGAGGTGAGGCAGTGAAAGGGAACAAATGCTCCAACCCTTTGTTGAAGGGGTGTTCCAGGATTGTTCGTCCCCCTCATGTGTGCAAACAGTCCCAGTTGACTGCCAACGCAGTGGGAGTCTCAAGCCTGCATTAGATACTCATCTCCCTGCAACAGGACCTGGACTCGTGGCCTCCTGCCTCGGGAGGTGCAGGATGAGCCATCCCAGGCTCTCTGGGTTGCTGTTCATCAGTGTGATGAAGGATTCCGCTGCCTGGTACTCAGTGCTGAGGGCTACTTGTCTAATGGCCAGGGAACAAAGAAACAGTGCGTGAAAATAAAAGCACACTGTGATGCTGTTTCAAATCGGAAATAAGGACGGAAAATGATGGGAACACACAGGAGAGAGAGAGAGGGAGAGTAAGGGGGCATGAGAGAGAGAGAGAGAGAGAGAGAGAATGAAAGAGCGCATGCAGAGAGAGAGAGACCGAGAGTGAAAGAGAGCATGTGGGGGTGGGGGAGGGGGGGGAAGAGAGAGCGAGACAGCGAGCGAGGAGGGAAAAAGAATGAGAGAAAGAGAGCACAGGCAGAGAGAGGGGAGAGAGAGAGAGAGAGAGAGAGAGAGAAAGAGCATGAGAGAGACAGCGAGAGAGCAAGAGTATGTGAGAGAGAGAGCACATGAGAAAGTTTCTGGTCCAAATTCTGATACAGGGTCTTTGACCTGAGACTGTTTCTCTCTCCCCAGACGTAGTCTGACCTCGAATGTTTCCACAGGAGCCTGACACTACTGGGGTGGGGTGGGGGGGGGGAGTCCCCTAGAACCCACTGTTCCCTCTTCCCCAATTTCCCCCCCACTCCACAACCAATCCGACTGCTGAATACACCCAGACACGGCACGACCTACGTCATTCTTCGTGAAGTACTTCAGGATGCCATCAGCCTCTGACAGGACGAATTTCCTGTTGAGGAACTGCCCGTTATCCCTGCCACGTTTCCATAGAAACCCTTCTCTGTAACCTGGGGGCAGGGAAAACAAGACAACCAGGACATTATTTCAGGAGAAAGAGAGCCACCTGTCACGTCACTGCACATTTACCAATGAGACCCTGGGGTCTCCTGGGGAAAACTGATGGACTGTGGTGGACTAACTAGCACCTGGGTCCCTGTGCTGAATTTTAGTAAGGCTACCCCTGACCTTGCATCCCTGCCCCACCCTTCGTTGAATAGAATAAAGTGGTTAAATTACATTAAATAACTAGGAGTCTTCAAAGTGGTCACTATCAACCCTTGGGACTATCCAAGGGGTTGAAAAATGCCAGAAGGTTGGGGGGGGCGGGGGGGGTCATCGATAAAAGCTGGAGGTCAATTAAACTTTTGGGGTCAAAAGAATTGTAGAGCCAGACTTCCCCGCTCCTGCCGGGAGCCCAACTTCCCCACTCCTGCCTGGGAGCCCGCGTCCCCAACTCCTGTCAGGCACCCCTCCTTTCCAGGCCCCTCGGCTTAAGCCTACTCAGCCTAATGGTTCATCTGTCCCTGGTGACAGGATCTCAAAGTCCCCGAGAAGGCCAACATCCATTGTCTATCCCTAATTCGTCCTGGAGCTTAGTAGAAGATTGAGAACACAAGGATATAGGAAGTTGGCCCTTCGAACCTGCTTCACCTTCAATAAGATCATGCCTGATCTGGCCGTGGTCTCTGCTCCATTACCAAACTGTTCCCCACCACCCTTAATTCTCCTCTTAAAATAAATCTTAAATACCATTAATGAGGCGGACTCTACTGCCTCCTTGGGCAGAGAATTCCACAGACTCACTCGTCTCTGAGGAGAAGAGTTCCTCCTCCTCATCTCCGTCCTAAATCTACTCCACGGAAACCGAAGGCTGTGCTGCCTCATTCTCATCTCACCTGCCACTGGAAGCCATTTGCATTCCTTCTTCTGCAGAGGGTGGAGAAAGAGAGAGGGAAAGAGGGAGAAAGAGAGAGGGAACTGAACGATGTGGGGAAGGAGGGGTCTGGAGGGGGACAGGGGTGTTGGGGAGACAGGAGATAGGGGATTGGGGAGACAGCTGGGTGTGGGTTCAGAGGGAGATAGGTAGACGAGGGCAGGCCAGGGGATGTACACCATAAGGCCACATGGGAGCAGAAGAAGGCCACTCGACTCACCGCGTACATTTGACCATTTCGTCGTGAGCTGATCCATTCTCCCACTCAGCCCGACTCCCCTGCCTTCTCCCCATAACCATTGATACCCTGACTATTCAGATACCTGTCAATCTCTGCTGTAAATACACCTAACAACCCATGGTAGCAAATTCCAGAGGTTCACCACTCTGTGGCTAAAGAAATTTCTCCACATCTTTGTTTTAAATATGCCATCCTTTAATCCCTCTTGTCCTGGGCTCCCCGACCAAGGGAAACAACTTTGCCACAGCTACGTTGCCCAGACCTTTCAATGTACAACATGCTTCCATGAGGACCCCCCTCATTCTTATGAACCCCAGGTAGTACAATCCAAGAGCCGTCAACTGTTCCTCAAGCTCTAACCCCTTCATCCCAGGAATTATTCATGAATCTGCTCTGAACCCTTTCATATCCTTCATTAAAGGAACTTGTTCTCTGTACTCCAAGTGAGGCCTCATAAAGCCTCAACATCACAAGCCTGCTCTTACATGCTATTCAATGTAGGGGGTTGGGGGAGGGGTCAGAGGGAGAGAGGAGGATTAGGGCAATTCAGAGGGAAAGGTGGGGAAGGTTAGAGGGGGTTCAAGGGATGCATTGTTGGGGGGGGGGCTAGAGGGAGGGTTCGTGAGTGCTTGGTGTACTGGTTTGACCAAAGTCTTTGGCAGCAAAGCCCCAGGAGATGGTGACTTGAGTGCAGAAAGCATTTCTTTGCAAATTCTTCGGAATCCAGTTCCTCTTTACGAAAACCCGGTGCTAATTTCAATTACACTGCTGGCAGCCTGACTTTCTGGTAAGTTTGCTGCTTTTAAAAGCTGTGACTAAAAATACTGATCCTCTCTGTGTCAGCTCAATCAGCCAAGAAGAATAAATTCAGAGAAAATGAGAAAGCAGAACACATAGGCTCGGGGCATTCAGGACTGAAATAATTTTCTGTTCTAGCTGCTGGAAGCAGCAGTAGGTCGAGAGGATTCGCCCAGCTTCAAAGGACAAGGAAAACTATTTTTGTCCATCTTCAGTGGTGAAGCCAAAAACGCATTGATCACGGAGCTGCCCTCAGGAAGGTGAAGGCACGGTCTTGACCCACTTGGCAGGCCAGGTGAAACAGATTGGATTGCACTGCAATTTGTGGTGACAAGACTACATGAAGAGCTGGCACAGACCTGGTGGGCTGAATGGCCTTCTACATTGAACGAAAGGAGGGATGTTCATCAGAAGGGTGAAGCATGGCCTCCCTAGGTGTAATGATTGTTCTTTCAGGAAGAACTACTTTACGTGGGTTTAGCACTTAACCGGTTTTATTTTCCTTGAGCTGCTGGAACCGATGTCCAGCGGCAACATCTGCGACTCCTGATATATATTACTTATGGTATCCAGCTAACCATGTGCATTGCATGCTGGGAACTGTAGTTTTTATTTACGCACATAATAACATATCTTTCCACTTTTAAAAAGAAACAAACGCATTACTATACCTACTTAACAAAAGTATCTACATTCTGTGGCCAGTCCCTTTCCACTCAACAGTTTTCAATCAGTCTCTGAGGGGATTTAATAGTCCTTTTAAACACGACCCAGTCCTCATCGAGGGCTCAGTAGTGCAGAGCATCAAGAATTTCAAATTCTTGGGTGTCAACATCTCAGAGGATCTGTCCTGGAGCCTCCACGTCGATGAAATCACAAAGAAGGCTCGCCAGCGGCCATACTTGGTGAGGTGTTTGAGGAGATTCGGTCCATCACCGAAGACACTTGAAAACCTCTGCAGGTGTACATCCTGGCCAGTTGCAACACTGCTTGGTATGGAGATGCCAATGCTTAGGTCAAGAAAAAAAATACTCCAGAGGGTTGTTAACTCAGCCTGCAACATCACAGACACCAGTCTCAAAAAAGTAGCCTTTATCCTCGAAGACCCCCACCACCCAGGCCAGGCCCTCTTCTATCTGCTGCCATCGGGGAAAAGGTACAGGAGCCTAAAGACGAGCACTCAGCGACACAAGGACAGCTTCTTCCCTGCTGCCATCGGGTTCCTGAATGATCAATGAACGAAAGACGCTGCCTTACTTTTTGTGCACTGTTATTTTAATTTTTTTAATAATAATTTTGTAAGATGAATATTTGCTCTTTGATTCTGCTGCAAAGCACCACATTTTAAGACTTGTTCACGACAATAAATTCTGATACTGATCCATAGCCTCCACATCCTTCCTGCAATGAGGCGACCAGAACTGAACACAATATTCTAAGTGTATAGAATTATAGAAGTTTAAGTTTGTAGAATTGGAGCATTACCTCACGACTACTTGATTCTGATCTTTGGTCTGCTGTGTGTTTCCAATGGTGTTCAGCTTGCATTTGCTACGTTAAACCCTGAACCACACGTTCCTTTTTTTCCTGTCCCTTTTGTGAACTGACAGGTGACGGATCACGACTAAGTTTGGAGCTTGTGGTCGTAGATCCACGTGGTTCCTTCTCAGAGGTGTCCCCCCTCTGTCTGGATCTGATAGGAATGTGGATTTCTTTCCTCTTGCACATATCCTAGCAAGGCCCAAGTGACAGAATTGTGAGCTCGGATTTGCACCGGAACTCCACGCTTCAGGACTGGTCAGCTTTTTGCTGTCTTATCACGCTACTGTTTCTGTTTTACCTTCTCTTGCACTGTAGCCTGTATGACCTTGACTGCTGCATTGGAAGGTTGGTCCGTATACATCAAGCCATCAGCATGTGGACTGGAGTAGTGGCCATTCAGTAGTGGCCATTCAGTAGTGGCGCACTTCTGTAAAACACTAGACCTGCGGAAATCCTCTCATCCATAGATAACAGATTCACCTGGGCTCCAGTTAAATGGAATCACTGTCACAGAGACATTTTGGGAGCAACATTTTGTCGTGAATCCACGAAGAATTCCTCCCTTTCTTCGTCCTTTCTCGGTATCCCCTGCTTTGCAAAATGATTCTTCTTTCCACAGTTATAGCAGGTCTTTCCATAGGAAGGACACACCTTTGAAATATGTCCACTTCTGCACCAGCTGCATCTGCTGTTTGAGCTGACCGCTTTGATGTTGCTTTGGGAAACTCCTGGTGCCCCGCTTCTCTATTTTCATCACTGGGTGTAACACTGTTGTGTTTTTCCTGTGCAGCGCCTTATCTTGCGCTCATGTGGTCTCTGCTGCCCTACACATATTCACAGCCTTTTCCAGAGTCAAACCTTTTTCATGCAACTAAGCTCATTATCTGGGATTCAGCAAACCATCCTGTCTCTAATGAGTGAGTTTTCCAAATCTCCAAATTGACAGGACCTGCTCGTTGTGTGAAACTTGGCTAAGTATTGGTCATACCTTGTTTCTGGTCACAGGAGAAAACCTTGAATCTCTCAAACGTGACGTTTTTACTTGGAACAAAATACTCATCAAATTCTATCATCACCGTCTCCAAATGGAAAAAACGCTATATATGACCAAGGCATCTTCACTCATTATGTGCAGAAACATAGATAGATGCTTTCCATTTTCCATCGATCTCTCCCATTCCACCAGCTTCTAAATAAATGCTGAATCGCTGTTTGAAGCATTTCCAAATATCAGATAAATTGCTGGTAAACTGCATCAGTGTGGGAGGCCTTAACCTATCGATGCTTATGAACTATTGTCTTCTCTTACTCAGACACTGTTATGCTTGTTCTTTCAAGAAGAACGACTGTATGTGGGTTTAGGACTTAATGGACTTTAGTTTCCTTGAGCTGTTTCAAGCGACTTCCAGCCACAATGCCCATGACTGCCTTCATATACCACTTCCAGTTTCTGCTGAACTGCACACATTGCATGTTGGGAACTTAGTTCTTATTTCCACACATAATAACACAGTGGAGATGGGGGGGTCACGTATAGTCCCAGAATTGCTCTGCTTGCTGTCTCCAGGAGCGTCCCTGGGCAGCCAGGTCAGAATCAGAATTTATTGTCATGAACATGTCGTGAAATTTGTTGATTTACGGCAGCGTCACAGTCCAAACTTTACATAAACCACTTTATAAAATAAATAAAAATAGTGCAAGAAAAAGAAAAAGTCAAAATGAGGCCACGTCTGTGGTTCACTGATCATTCAGGAATCTGATGGCAGGGGGGTAGAAGCTGTCCTTGTGCCACCGATTGCTCGTCTTTTGCCTCCTGTACCTTTTCCTCAATGGTAGCAGAGTGAAGAGGGCCTGGCCTGGGTGGTCTTTGAGGATAGCAGCTGCTCTGTTAAGGCACCCCCTCATGTCGATGTCCTCGACGGAATGAAGTCTGATCTCTATGATGTCGCAGGCCAAGTTAACAAACCTCTGGAGTTTATTCTTGTCCTGAGAGTTGGTGCCTCCGTACCAGGCAGTGATGCAACCAGGCAGAATGCTCTCCACGGTACATCTGCAGAAGTTTACGAGAGTCATCAGTGATGTACTGAATCTCCTCAGACACCTCATGAAGCATAGGCGCTGGGGAGCCTTCTTTGTGATTGCATTGACACGGAGGCTCCAGGACAGATCCTCGGAGATGTTGACACCCTGGGATTTGAAGTTCTGGACCCTCCCCACTGCTGAGCCGTCAGTGAGGACTGATTTGTGTTCTTCTGATGTCCACAATCCTCTTGGTTGAATGCAAGGTTGTTGTGGTGACACCATTCAACTATCTCCCTTGGCATTGCTGTCTGTGATTCCGCCGACAACCGTGGCATCATCGGCCTTGGAACTGTGCCTGGTCCCACATTCATGGGTGTCGAGTGAGTGGAGCAGTGGGGCTCAGCACGCACCCTTGAGACGAGCCTGTGCTGATCGTCTGCGTTTCCAATTCGTACTGACTGTGGTCTTCTGATGAAAAGGTCAAGGATCCAGTTGCGGGGGGGGGATACAGAGGCTCGTTGACCAGCACTGAGAGAATGATAGTGTTGAAGGCTGAGCTGTAGTTGATGACGGACAGCTGTATGTATATAAGTGTTGCCATTTTCTAGGTGATCCAGAGCTGAGTGGAGAGCCAGTGATATTGCGTCTTCTGTGGAGCGATTGTGATGGTAGGCGAATTAAATTCGGGTAGGATCCTGCCCACCTGCATTCGGCGGGCCAGCGTTGACCCTCTCATTGGCGGCAGTGGGGAAAGAGTCGCAAGTCATTAGCTGTGAATGTAGAGGCCACTTCCCCCGGAAATATCCTCCGATGAAAATGTGAAAGACGGAGAGACTGGTGCACGAATCCCAACCTCTGCCAGAGACTAGAGTGAAGCCTTCACGTGACCTTGACAAATTCCATCATCACCAGGGGATCACACCTACTCAAACCGACTGCCCCAGAGCCTGGGAGGCCTCCACAGGAGCTGAACTCCACGCCTTAATTCTCCGCCACATGCCCATCTCTCTATTCTCCTACGTCATCCTATGTAGATCAGCATCGGGTGGGGTCGGGGGCATGGTTCACGCAAAGCTCTTACAGCGCCAGTGACTAAGGTCCAAATCTGAAAGAGGTTTGTACACTCTCCCCATGTCTATGTGGGCTTCCTCTGGGTTTTCCGGTTTCCTCCCACTCTTCAAAACGTACGGGGTGGGGGAGGGGTGTTGTGGTCAATTGAGTGTAATTTGGCAGCACGGGTTTGTGGGCCAGAAGGGCCTGTTACTGTGCTGTAGGTCTAAAAACATTGTGAAGGAACAGCACCTCAACTTCTGACTGGATCTGTCACACCCTTGTGGGCTCAACAACCTTTTCATTTTGAATATTTTATTTATAGAATTTACATGTCAAACAAATTCAACAACGCAATGCATTTAACAACAATCTTTCTTGTTGACTATAATTGTAAATAGCCACCCCCCCTCACCCTTTGATAAAAGAGAACAAACGAAAGAAAGAACAGGTGTAAGAGTAAGGATAGAAAAAGAACAGAAATAATAAGAAGAGATTTGCCAGGCACTTTCTCAGGTCTAAAAAAAATTATCTGACTTTTCTGGATCAGTAGGGGAGGGGGGTAAAGTTGGTGGGGGGGGGGGGTGGAGAACAGTTCAAGATTAGTCCCGACATGTCGTAGGTACGGCTGCCAAATATCCATAAATACGTCATACTTATTCCTCAGATTAGAAGTGATTTCTCTCCAGTTTTGCATTTCCACATTCCTAAATGAGAATCAAACTTCAGGGCTCAACAACCTTCAAGAGCTTCAAATTCTTTTGTCAAAAAAAGTGCAGAAATGCCAGAAATATTCATTTCAGATTTCCTGCCTCTGCAGTACTTCGTTAACTTCCAACAATGATCCTACCACTTAAGGCGACACCATGGCCGCCCTTCGCAACTCCCCACAGGGCCTCACAAAATGAAGGACGAACACAACGATCCAGCAGGCTGCACGAGGCCCGCAGCGCTACCCTCCAATTGGCCACAACCAAAAGAGCTTAACTGGCCTATCAGGGAAAGCGGATCACAAAAACCCCAATCAGTGCTGAGAGAGTTTTGACCACGTCCCTCAGCTTGAGAATAAAAGCAGGGCTGCAAGCCCAATAAAGCTCAGTGTTAACTACACTCAACTGGGGTTCACGTCGATCTTTCTGGGAATAGCGTGTTCTTTCTGAGCTAACCTGCTTGCAGCTATAACTTTTGCTGCATAGACCCATAGCTTGTAGCAGCGAGCTACAACACCTCCTTTAGGCTGATCTATCCCTTATTTTCATTGTCCTTTTTTAATTCACTTGCCTTCCACCCTTACGAACAACTAACATTTCCTCCTGCTTCTTAATTCCCGGGTCCTCCCGAGGTTCCCCAGGTCTGATGTGAAACATCAATGATCTGAAAGATCAAACTCTCCAGGGAATTAAAAGCGCAACCCTGGAGAAACTCGGCAGGTCGAACCGCATACTTTATGTAGCAAAGATCACCCACATTTTGGGCTTGAGCCCTTCATCGCGGTATTTGCAAAATGTAGGCAGGTGCCTGGACAAAATAGTGGGGGGGGGAGGGGGTGGGGAGAAGGGGCAGAGGGAGGAGTACGGTCTCACAGGCAGGATAAGGGAGGGAGGGCACACCAGCAAACGGGGAGGAGGGGGAAGAAGGGATGGCTCTGTGAATGGAAAGCATTGGAGAGCTGGAGGAAGGAAGACAGAGGGATAGGGGAGAAGAGTAGAAACCGGTGAATTTGATCCAGTTGGAGGTGTTGCTCCTCCAAGTTACAGGTAGACAGAAATGTCAGCGTGGGAGTGGAGAAGTGGGGGGGGGGGGGGGGGGGAGGGGGTGGCACAGTTGAAATGATTGCCTACTGGGAGATCCCTGTCACTGATGTGCATCTCCTCCATTTCCCACTGACCAGGCTCCCAGATGCAAATAAAACAGGGTTCCCCTTGTCCTCACCACCCTACCACATCCAACACATTATCCCTTGTAATTTCCATCACTGTTACAATCCCAACACCAGACGTGTCTTTCCCTCTCCTCTTACCATAGGGATCGCTCCCTCCGTGACTCCCTCGTCCACACCTCCCTTCCCATTAATCGCCCCCTCAGCACCTTCCCCTGTGACCACAGGGAGTGCCACACCTCCTCCCTCCCCACCATTTGGGGGCCCCCAAAGGAAGCAAGGGAAGCAAACTGTTGCTTGTGTATCCGCGGCAAACTTTCATGGCAAAACTCTCCAGGACGCTGCATAACACGCTGAGCTCTTGCAACCTTTACTTCAGCTTCACTGCATTGGCAGTGAGTTGCTTTGGCCATAGTAAGTAACGAAGGAACCTACTTACCGGTGTTGTAAGCCAGTGGCTTGTTCTCTTTGCTGAAGTCCTTGCGTTCGTATTTTGCACGGATCCACTGCTCCCTCAGGACCCTGCAGTCACCAAAGCAGATGAGAACATTTCCCCCCTTGGCCCCTAAATCTCCAGCCAGCCCTCAATCTCCCTGCTACACACTGGCCTACACCCCTTCATTTTCCACTCCCCTCCTCACCCCTACCCGTTTGATCTTCGCTACACCTTTCTCATGATTTTGGCCTCCATGATGGGATGTAGCAGCAGAATCAGTTCATTCGGTCCATCGAGCATCTCCGCCATTCGAATCAACATGGATGTATTTTTCCTCTCAACCCCATTCTCCTGCCTTCTCCCGTAACCTTGGACACTAATCAAGAACTGATCTGCTTTAAATCTAAAGCAGTGGTGGGCAAACTATTGGAATTTATAAGATTGAGGGGGGATCTTATAAAAACAAAAAATTCTTAAGGGTTTAGACAGACTAGACCCAGGTAGGTTGGTTCCAATGCTGGGAAAACCAAAACCAGGGGTCAGAGTTTAAGGATAAGGGGGAAGATTTTTAGGACTGAGATGAAGAAAATTTTATTCTCTCAGAGGGTGGTGGATCTGTGGAATTCTTTGCCACAGGAAGTAGTTGAGGTCAGTTCCTTGTCAATATTTAAGAGTAGGTTAGATTTGGCCCTTGTGGCTAAGGGGATCAGGGGGTAGGGGGAGAAGGCAGGAACCGGGTACTGATCAGCCATGATCATATCGAATGGTGGAGTAGGCCAAATGGCCTACTCCTGCACCTATATTTCTATGTTTCTAAGTTAAGGACAGGATTTATGAGCATTTAAAGAGGTACAGTCCTCTCAGGGCCAGTCAGCATGGCTTTGTGAGGGTAAGGTCATGCCTCACAAGCTTAATTGAGTTTTTGAGGAAACAACAAAAGAAAATGATGAATGTAGGGTAGTAGATATGGATTTTAGTGAGGCATTTGACAAGGTCTCTCATGGAGATTGTCATAAGCATGGGATTCTTGGCTGTGTGGATTCAGAATTGGCTTGCTCGCAGAAAGCAGAGAGTAGCAGTGGACAGAAAGTATTCTGCCTGGAGGTCGGGGATGAGTGAGCCCCACAGGGATTTGTTCCGGACCTGTGCATTTGGTGATTTTTTAATAAATGACCTAAACAAAGGATGGGGGAATGGGTCAGTAAGTCTATGGATGGCATGAAGGATCAGAGGAGTGGTGGACAACACTGAAAGTTGCCGTAGGCTACAATGGGATGTGGACAGGATGCAGAGTTGGGTGGAAAAGTGGCAGGTGGAGTTCAATCTGGATTAACTGTGAGGTGATGCATTTGGGAAGGTCAAACTTAAAGGCAGCATACAGAGGGGTGCTTAACAAGTTGCCACGCAGGTTGATAGGAGAGCTTAGAAGGCCTATGGGATACTGGGAGAGAAGTTTAGAGGAGACATTGGTTCTTTTTACACAGAGTTGTGGATGCTTGGATTGCCTTGCCAGGGGTGGAGTTGGAAAGTGGAACAATAGGAGCCCTTAAGAGACTTTTAGAACAGGTACATGGATGAAAATAGAGGGTTATGGGGTAGGATTTTTGTTTGGGTAGGTATATAGAGAGGTCAGCATAGATGTACTGAAGGGACTGTACTGTGTGGCACCCAATGATTGCCCTCTAATTTTGCTCATCTCCCCAGCCCTGGTGCCCTTTCCCTCCATCCCTCCACCCCCCTCCACAACCCATCCCATTAGCGATCCCAGGGTGGAAACCCAGGGTGCAAACAGATCGCTCACAGAGAAATTGTTGCCCCTCTTAACCCCGAAACCCTGAGAGACGCTTTCCTGGAGGATGCCTCGCATTGGTCCCCAATCCAACTGGCCAAATGCAAAACCGGCAGGTGCTGGAACTGTGAGTGAAGGTGGTCTCAACATGTCAGGCAGTGTCAGTGGGTAGAAACGGTGAGTCAGGGTGTGATTTTAAAAAAAATTGAGTTGGAAAGGGGCGATATCAAGTGATATGGGGGGAGGTGGTGGAAGGAAAAGGAGGGAGGGGGAGAGGCTGAATGATGATCAGAAGATGCAAGGAGGCTTTTTCAACAACATTTAGGTGAGACAAGAACTAGAGGACATGGGTTAAGGTTGAAAGGGGAAAGATTTAAGAACATCTTCACACAGGGAGGAAAAGAGCTGCCCACTGAAGTGGCAAATGTGGGCTCAATTTTGACATCTGAGGAATACATGGATGGGAGGGGCATTGGAGGGATGCGGTCCAGGTATAGGTCAATGGGACGAGGCAGAATAATAGTTTGGCACAGACGACATGGGCTGAAGGGCCGCGTTTCTGTACTGTAGTGTTCTGGGAAAGGTGGAGGGAGAGACTACTGAGGAAGTGGGGGTTGGGGAGTAAGAAAATGAGGATTAGGTGAAGATGAGATGGAAACAGTGGAACTGGATGGGGGGTGGGGGGGTGGATCTGATGTTCATGCCTTTGGATTTGAGGCTGTTCAAGAAGAATACGATACGTTGTTCCGCCATTTTTGGTCTGGCCTCACCCTGGTGATGGACTGAGGGCAGACAGGTCTATGTGGGAATGGTGAAGGGATTTGAAATTGGAGCCCCACCTCTAAACTACTGATAGTCCAATCTCCAGGAGAAGTTGTATACTCACTGGCAGTCCCGGTACGTCGGGATGTAGTAATAAGTGGGAACAAAGGCCTCGTACGTGTTCTTGGCTGCTTCATTTCCGAGGTTGGCCATGTGCTGCAAGAGAGAGAACCCGTTAGGCTCCAACGTGGGTGACACAGGGGCACAACGCTGTCACAGCGTCAGCAACCTGGGTTTGAATCTGGCAATGTCAGTAAGGGGTTTGTATGCTCTCCCTGTGTCTCCATGGGTTTCCTCCCACCCTTCAAAATGTACCAGGGTTGCAGGTCAAATGAGTGCAATTGGTTGGCATGGGCTCGAGTGCTGAAAGGGCCTGTTACCGTGCTGTATGGCTAAATTTTAAAGTTTTAATTTATAACAAGGTCCCAGATGGGCAAAGCGATCCCTTTGCTTGATGCTCTGGTGGGTCAGAGAATTCCGGGCACAGATCTCACCCAGAAGCTAGGTCGAGGATTGGGACACCTTTGGGTCAAATCTCCATGACTTCAATCCCGTCCCATCCCCAATCTTCTGTCGGCACCTGTCTTTGGAGCTGGGGTCGGGGAGGCTCTCACAGTCAAAAATTACAAATGTGCTGGAGGGGACTCAGCCATCTGATCAACATTGGTGGGAGAGTAAGAACGGTCGATGTTTGTGGCCAGAGCTCTTTATTCAGTGTCAACGAAGAGTCCTTCCTCTCACTCTGACCCGCCGAGTTCCTCCAGCGGATGGTTTGTTACTCCAGGTTCCAGTCGCTGCAGTCTCCTGTGCAGTTTCGGCAGTCAGTTCACTGACCAGAATGCCTTTCACGACTGATCACCGGGTTGAAAACTGGCAGCCAATCCTTGTTAAGTAGGATAGTGAGCTGGCCATCCTTGGACCAGGGTGGGGACATCTGCTCAGCTCAATGGCTAAGATTTAGATCAGATTTCAGATTTATTGTGAGAGTACATACATGGCGTCACATAAAACCTTGAGATTCTTTTCCCTGCAGGTGATGCAGAATTACCACTGGACAACGAAGATTTGGCTTCCTGAATACTTTTGGGTGTACTTTATTGATTTTGGGCTTCTGATCATAAAAATTTTCCTATTGCATACCCATTTTTTAGATATAATCTATTTTTGTGATTTCCTATCATATTTTACATCTGCTTCAAGTATACAAAACCATGAAGTTTGACGTGACATCGAAAATTCATTTTCTGCATTCGCACTTAGACTTCATCCCGGCTGATCTCGGCAACGAACACGGTGAAAAGTTTCACCAGGAAATTGCGACCGAGGAAAAGCGGTATCAGGGCAACTAGAATCCGTCAGTGCCGGCCGACTATTGTTGGACACTGACACCAGAGGCAGCACAAACGAAAATGCAGTGTCAGCATGATTATCCAATTAAACGTGCTCAATTTAATAAAGTTTCACCAACTTCCTTTGGAATATAGAAAATCTGAAGCCGTCTTTCAAAATCGCCAATTTTTTTTTCAGGAAGCAGACATTTTGAAAAAAATTGTTCAGTGTTATTCGTCAAGCAAAGAAACTGTACTCAAGAAGGTGCGTATACATATAAACAAATAAATAAATGTAAACAAACTGACTACAATGCATCGAGAAAAAGTGCACAAGTGAGAGTCCTTAAATGAGCCCCTGATTGAGTTTGTCATTGAGGAGCCTGATGGTGGAGGGGGAGCAGCTATTCCTGAACCTGGTGGTGAGAATCTTGTGGGCCCGATACCTCTTTCCTGAGGGCAGCAGCGAGAACAAAGTGTTCTCGAGTGGATTCTTGATGATCGCTGCTGCTCCTCCCACGGCAAATGCTCTTGATAGCAGGGAAGGTTTTGCCTGTCATGTCCTGGGCTGTGTCCACTACCTTTTGCTAGGCATTCCACTCAGGGGCATTGGTGACCCCCATACCCGGACCGTGTTGCAGCCGGCCAGCACCACTTTCCACCACACCTCTGTAGACATTTCCCAGGGTTTCTGTTGTCATACCGAACCTCCGCAAACACTTGAGGAAGTAGAGGGGCTGATGTGTTTTTTCCCCCCAATGCCATTGGTGTTTTGGGCCCAGGAAAGATCCTCCGAGATAGTGACTCCAAAACACTTAGATTTGCTCAGCCTCTCTTATTGCAAAGACACCATCTGTGGCACTGCAGCACCTCCATGGGTACAGAATTCCCACACCGTGCAGTACTGGGACGGCAGGACGGAGTCATTGAAGCTCAGCCCACTGGCAAGAGACTAGCCGCAGATGGCACTGTCCTTCCTGGTAGTAAACACTCAACACCTTCAATGATGTGGTGCAGGCAGCGGGGGGGCGCATGCGCGTGGCGGCTTCCTGCGCATTGAATTGGTGAAACGCTCAGCTCGAAAATAAAAAAAGGAAAAAAAATTTAAAAAAAATGATGTGGTGCAAAGCAGAACTTGCAGTAACCTTCTGAGGGGTACACTCAAAGCGGGAATCAGTAGAGTCTCCCTGACATCTGGAACCAGAGTACCAGGGAGAGCCAGCAACATTGACCACAGCAGCATCAGTTTAACTTGGAGACCCAGCACAGTAAATAGGCCCTTCCGTTCCATGAGCCCACACCACCCAAAGCACCCCTCCATGTCCAAAATAAAATATCAATCCCCGTAGGTTTTGGAGAGTTGTGTGGGAAGGGAAAAGATTGGTGGGTTCGACGAAAAGCAGGTCTGGAGACAATCTGAATGCAGAATAATGGTTAATGAGACACATGCAAGAATATGACAAGATTGGTATAGCGGCTGTTACCCCGCCAGCGATCGGGACTGGGGTTCAAATCTTCCGCTGTCTGTAAGGAGTTTATACGTTGTCCCCGTTTCTGCATGGGTTTTCCCCGGGGGGGGGGGGGTTCTGGTTTCCTCCCACCATTCAAAATGTACCAGGGTTGTAGGTCAATTGGGTGTAATTGGGCAGCATGGGCTTGTGGGCTGTAAGGGCCTGTTACCCTGCTGTATGCCTAAATTATAACACACGTAAGGACCCTTAATTACACAACACAGTGCGACTTGTCACATGGGGCGATACTACTGATAACAGCAACTGATTACGCTCTCAAAAGCACAGTACAACCCAGTCACATCTGACTTAATACTACTGATACCAGCAACTGATTACACCGACTTATCACAACCAAGGACTACAATATGCTACCCTCCATTCCTTATCTAACATGAGCACGGCTCAGATGGTACAACAGTATACAACACCCCTGACCCCTTTGTAGTGCGCACCTTACCAGCCACTCCTCCAGCATTGTCTATGGCAGGGTTCACCTCAGGGCCAAAGAGCAAAAGAAGAGCTAATCTATGAGGTGGACTTTATTGTCATCACTAGGTGCTTAAAGGGGTCAATGGTCAGGTGTGCACCAATGGGTGGGCAGAGCCTAACCTTGACCTGGCAGGTCCTGTGACTTCCAACGAGGTTCCCAGTCGGAGAGGCCACGTGATCCTCCACAATGCACACTCCCCCCATTTTCCAGACGGAAAGGTCACATGACCTCTGCAATCCACATTCCCACCAGGTCCCAGATGGAGAAGTCATGTGACCCTCTACAATCCACACTCCACCCAGGTTCCAAACAGAAGTCACATGACCCTCCACAATCCACACTCTGCCCAGGTTCCAGACGGATAAGTCACGTGACTCTCCACAATCCATACTCCGCCCAGGTTCCAGACAGAGGTCACTTGACCCTCCACAATCCATTCTGCATGGGTGGGAGTACCTTGGGAAAACCCATACAAGGCACCTTGAGAATGTCCTTACAAAACTGTGCCGGGCTTGAACCCAGGTTGCTGGTGCCGTTAAAGGCTTGTGTTTGTCATTATTCGAACTTATACACTCTGCACCCTTTATATATTTTTACATTAATCCTACACCAACTCCATTTAATTCTCCCCATCAACACCCCATGGATTCTACCACTCAAGGATAATTCACAGTGGCTATTTGACCCACAACTATCCTGGCTTTGGGATTTGGGAGAAAATTAGAGACAAAGAAGTGACCCATGCAGTCACAGAGGGAATGTGCAAACTCCACGCAGACTGCATTGGAGGACTGAACCTGAATCCCCACAGCTGAGAGGCAGTAGTGCATCACTGTGTATCAGGTGCACAATAGCACTTGGCCACCTGTCACTTCAGTGGCCAGGTGGAGATAGTGTACCATGTGTACATGAAGTGTGAGAGGTTGCAGCCCCTCTTTGCCCACCTGAAGAGGCTGTTCCTCAGTTTCTGGCTGCACTTCAGCCCCACACTCCTGATCTATGGCCGCCTGGTGTGGGGGGGGGGGAGGGGGGTTGAAATTGGGTGCTCAGAGGATCTCCTTATGGGGTTGTTGCTGGGCCTGGCCAATCTGGCTATTGATGGATTGAGGCAACAGACACTCAAGGGTTCAGGGAGAGCTGGCTGCTTTCTCCTCTTTTGGGGTTACATCTGGGACTGTGTAGTGTTGGAGTGGGAGTACACAGTATCTGAGGCATCAGTGAACCGAGTTCCAGGAACAGTGGGCCTCCCAGGATATTGAGGGCTTCTTTAGCTCCTTTCACATGAGTGCCACTAAATTGGTCACTGTGACCCAGGATAGAAATGAGGGTTTAGCTTTTCACACTTGACCATCCTAACTGGGACACTGAACTCTTTCACACTTGCAATGAGCCATCCCCGGGGCTAGGACTGTTCTACCTTCCACCGGTGATGTCATGACTCATTGAGCGATGGTGGACCTGCCCTAAATCCTGATCAATGTATTATGATCTTATATTTGAATAAAATTAATCATGTCTAATTATAACATAATTAAGCTTTATGTAGCATGAGACGATGCCACTTTAGTTGCCCATTCAGAGCCAGTTCTTCAGCGCATGATGTCCTGTTTTGCGGAAACTGCCAAAATGTTTGGCCTGGAAGTCAGCCTGAAGAAAACTGAGGTCCTCCATCAGCCAGCTCCCCACCATGACCACCAGCCCCCCCAACATCTCCATCGGGCGCACTGAACTCAAAACGGTCAACCAGTTTACCTATCTCGGCTGCACCATTTCATCTGATGCAAGGATCGACAAATAGATAGACAACAGACTCGCCAAGGCAAATAGCGCCTTTGGAAGACTACACAAAAGAATCTGGAAAAACAACCACCTGAAGAAAATCACAAAGATCAGCGTGTACAGAGCCGTTGTCATACCCACGCTCCTGTTCGGCTCTGAATCATAGATCCTCTACCGGCATCACCTATGGCTCCTAGAACGCTTCCATCAACGCTGTCTCTGCTCCATCCTCAACATTCATTGGAATGACTTCATCACCAACATCGAAGTACTCGAGCTGGCAGAGTCCGCAAGCATCGAATCCATGCTGCTGAAGACCCAACTGTGCTGGATGGGTCACGTCTCCAGAATGGAGGACCATCGCCTTCCCAAGATCGTGTTCTATGGCGAGCTCTCCACTGGCCACCATGACAGAGGTGCACCAAAGAAGAGGTACAAAGACTGCTTAAAGAAATCTCTTGGTGCCTGCCACATTGACCACCGCCAATGGGCTGATATCACCTCCAACCATGCATCTTGGCGCCTCACAGTTCGGCGGGCAGCAACCTCCTTTGAAGAAGACCGCAGAGCCCACCTCACTGACAAAAGACAAAGGAGGAAAAACCCAACACCCAACCCCAACCCACCAATTTTCCCTTGCAACCACTGCAACCGTGTCTGCCTGTCCCGCATCGGACTTGTCAGTCACCAACGAGCTTGCAGCTGACGTGGACATTTACCCCCTCCAAAAATCTTCGTCCGCGAAGCCAAGCCAAAGAAAGAAGTATGAGCCCTTCAGCCTCAGTTGTTGTGCCGAATTATATGAACCTTTATAAGGGACCGTGGGAAAGTGCAATAGCGGAAAATTTTTAAACAGGGTGGGAAATTTGGTCGCACAATTTATACAATGTGGGAAAGTTTGTGGCGCTATGGCAAACAATTTATATAGCGTGGGAAAGTTGGTAGCATTACCGCGTACAATTTAAAAATACCGTGGGAAAAAGCGATGGCAGATCTGCCCCCCCAGAATGCCATGCAGCGGAGAAAGGGCTGTATGCACAGCTGCATGCACAGAGCATTCATGGAGGGGGGGGGGGGCTTCTCTGCTGCACGGCATTCTGGGAAGTCAGGTCTGCCATCTGTTTCTCACGGTCTTTACAAACTGTGCTCTATAGCACTACCAACTTTTCCACTCTGCTTAAAAATTGTCCGCTATGGCTATTTATTGCACTTTAAAAGCCGATTGGCCATTAATTCCTGGGATCACTGGCAAGAGTGAAAGGGGCTTTAAACAGTTATAATGGAATTTTAATTTGAAAATGTAGTGTATTACAGAGAGGTGGTAGTGATTTACCACTTCTTACCACTTTCCAACGATGTTAATGGTAGTTTTAGATGTAGTTCTGGGTATGTTTTGAGCCTTGTCATTTTGTTGTGGTTGTTTTATTTAAAAAAATTGACATACAGCATGGCAACAGGCCCTTTCAGCCCACGAACCTGTGCCGCCCAATTAATCTACAACCCCGGTACATTTTGAAGCATGGGAGGAAACCGGAACTCTGGAGGACACCCACGCAGACACAGGGAGAACGTACAAACACCTTACGGACAGCACCGGATTCGGACCTGGGTCGTCGGCGCAGTTGCAGCTCATCGTGTCGCCCGTTCTGTGCATGGTTTGTGTCTTGTCACGTTGTGATTGTTTTGAATAAACTTTTGTTAAACAAAAGATGCATAATACAGCTTGCTGTGTCAGGATGAGGATGTCGAGTCTGCGCAGGCCATCGTAGAAGCAGTGATCCAGTTTGATCACAAACTTTAACTGAACATGCTGAGGGGTGTAATTAGACATTCTCAGAAGATGCTGATTACTTGGAGCCCTGACTCAATCACACTGTGAACAGAACTGCAAACGCCTCAGATGACATGCTGTGGTGTTAGTCAGGAAAAATATCTGAAAATCTATTTGAATTTTTAACACTTGACCACTCTGGGACTGTGCTCACATGGATTGTGGGTTGTCGGGTCTACAATTGGAAGGCAGGGTTTATTTAACCAGATGACTCAAAGGCCCCTCTCAGTTTGATCTTCGTGATGGGGTTGGTGGGGGGGCAGAGTGTGGACTGACAGGGAGGCAGAGCGATGGAGTCCAGGTGGAGATGGAATGGGTGGGTGGGGGGGGGGGGAAGGAAGTGAGAAAGAGAGAGAGAAAGAGAGAGAGAGAGAACAAGAGAGAGGGTGAGAGTGAGAGAGCAAGACAGAAAGAGAAACAAAAGAGAGAGAGGGAGACGGAGAGAGAGCAAGACAGAAAAAGAAGAGAGGAGGAGAGAAAAAGACAAAGAGAGAGAGAGGTTGTGTAAAAAACAGCAAGCAGTGAGAGAGAGAGGAGGGATATGATAGATAGAACGGTGTAAGAGAGAGCAGGTTAGAAATAAGCAGTGCTTTAGAGTGTGCGAATGAGAGAGGGAGAGGCAGAGATCAGGATTAGTGAGGTTAGAAGGACTTGAAGTGTGGGCTTGTTGATCTGAGGCTTGGTCTATTGGCCCTCATCCATTGCCAGAGCACAGCTAAAAGGAGACTTGATATTAAAATCAGGATCTCCCTCGACAGCCTTGCTCTTCAACTAAATTTTATTTACTATTCTATTCCGACCAGTGAAATCTGTGCCACCCTTTTACACCTAACGAACCTGCAAATCTCGTTCGATTTGAAGGAAACTGGAGCCCCCAGAAGAAACCCACCCAGACATGGGGAGAGCATACAACCTCCTTACGGACAGCGCCGGTTTCGAGGATGGGGCAGCGATAGCGTCATGCTAACCATTAATGGCACGAACACTGGTTTTTCTAACTCTAGATAACCCCGCCCTCGACTGATTCCATCTTTTCATTAACTACCCTTACTTTCTCTCTCTCGCACACTCATGAACTTTTCTTCCACCCTCTCCATTTCTTATGGTTTCTACCTCTAACTCCTACCCCATCACATCTGGGAGCCCTCCCGCTGCTTCTCCCCCCTCCCTTTTATATGCAGATCTTGACCTGTTCTTTCTTAGTTTTGGTCAAGGTGCAGATCCAACTCGTGGACCGACCATTTCTACCCACGGATATTGCCTGACCTGCCGAGTCTCCGCCCAGTCATGATTTCAGCATTTGCAGCCATTGTGTTTGTCTCCTGAAGAGTGGCCTGGCTGGCCTGTCTCTTGTGAAGAGTTTGGACACTGCTCTTGCTGGTCAGAAAGGGCAAGTCAATTGCACCACATCATGGATATCAAAACTTCCACTGAGGTTGAACCTGGACGTACTTTTACCAGGCAAACTTTGGATCTTAATGCATGCAATATAAAATTTTTTAAAAATAGTCTGGGAACAGAAGATGACATGTTTTGAAATTGGGAAATACTAGAACGTGGAGAGTGTCATTAATAGGTGAAAACCATCCTCTTGTCCCTCACCTGAATTTGGGAATCGTTCCAAGGGTCCAGGAGGAGTGATTTGACGATGCTCACATCTGGAATATTCCGATGGATCCCCGAGCAGTTGAGGCAAATGAAGATACCAAGAGTGGTCGAAGCCCATTCGGGTCCTGGAAGAGAGGTGCAACATTAACTCACAAGAGGTCGGTGCGGGTCATCGAGAGAACCCCTCTCCCTCCATTGGGCCTGAACCAGCCAAACTCTCAGGAATGGAGTCACAGTAATTTCCCACAGAGCCAGCCAGAATGAGATGGCGCACTTGGCTGCCTCGCTGCTCGCGCCCACTGTCCGAGGCACTCGGTTACATCCGGCCCAGTGACGCCATCTCTGACCATGTACCTGGGGCCAACAAGTCTTGAGACATGGCACTGGACAATGAAGATTTTGCTTCCTGAATACTTTTGGGTGTGTTTTATGGATTTTGGGCTGCTGATCACGAAAACCACCTTAAATATTTCCTATCATGTACCGTTTTTGAGATATAATCTCTTTTCATGATTTCTTATCATATTTTTAACATGCTTCAAGCATGAAGTGCAACATAGAAAACTAGAAAATAGGTGCAGGAGGAGGCCATTTGGCCCTTCAAGCCTACACCACCATTCATTTTGATGGCTGATCGTCTACTCAGTACCCTTCTCCCCATACCCCCTGATCCCCTTAGTCATGGAAAATTCATTTTCTGCATTCCCACTTGGACGTCTTCCCGCCTGATTTTGGTGCCATCAGTGACGAACACAGTGAAAGGTTTCACCGGGACATTGCGACTGTGGAAAAGCGGCATCAGGGCAACTGGAATCCATCAGGGCCAGCCGACTATTGTTGGGCACTGACATGAGAGGCATCAGATGCTGAGTGCAAACGAAAATCAGGTCAGTTGAACGAACGCAATGTGTCAGCACCATTATGCGATTAAATGTGCTCAATTCAATAAAAGCTAATTTAATGTTTATCCAACTTCCTACATGATACACAAATCTGAAATGATCTTTGTGTTCAGCTTGAAGTTGTATATCATAATCCCCAATGTTTTATTCAGGAAGCAAACCTTTTGGAGAAATTTGTCATCCAGTGTAATCGACCACATTAAGCAAATGGTAGGGATCGTATTCTGACCCAAATCCTGCAGGAAACAGAAGGACAGGACGTCACTCAATGCTGCCCTACCATTCAACAGGATTAAGGCTGATCTGCCACAGGTCTTACCTCCTCTTTTGTGTCAATTCCACAGAACCCCTCAACTCCCTGATCTTACAAAAATGTATCTCCCTCAACTTTAAGTGATCCTCCTGCTTCTCTGGAGATAAACAAATGTGTAGAGCGGTGATGCTCTGTAAGAACTTTCTACAGAACTTGGCTTGAAACCAGCACCCTCTTATTTGTACAAGGACAGCTTTTTCCCTCTGCTGTTAGATTTCTGAAAGGACAATGAACCACAGACACTACCTCACTCTTTCTTATTTTTGTACCAATTCATTTATTTTTGAAATGTGGTTGAGAGTTTGCACCATGACACTACTGCAAAGGGAGCCCGAGGTCCCCACTCTTGCCCGGGAGCCTGAGGCGACTTCTTCGAAGCTGACGACACTGCACCCGATGTTGAGAATGGAGTTGTTGGGTTCGGCTGCAGCCGATGCTGAAGACTTGGACCCAGCTCCATTTGACATCCCCAGTCCAGAAGCAAAGGTTTAGTTTTTCACTGATATTGTAATCGCTTGCTTGGTTAATTTACAGATTTGTTACTTGGCGAATGGGGTGTTGTAACAAAGTTTGGGTTGTTTCTGGGAGCCTGGACCCCACACATACTGATATAAATGCAAATGGAAACTGCACATCTATTTATCCATTTATTTATTTATTATACCTGTCTGAGGGTCGAAGAGGGCAAGGAGATGGGATGATTGGGTATCTCTCTGGCTGGCAATCAGTGGTTATTTGCGGCAAGGTTCGGTGCTGGGTTTACAACACAATATTCATAAATGATTTGAAGGTTACAAAATTACAGTAAAAACACAACACTCTGTAGAAAAGATAAAGATACATCACAACAATTCAGGCTTCAGCCCTTCATTAAGGTACAAGCACAATGTTTTCCATCCCTTCCCCATCACGCTGTCTTCTTTCCTCCAGTTCTCCAGCCCCTTTCCTCTCCATTCACAAAGCCATCACCCCTCCCCCTTTTTACTGGTGTGGGTTCCCTCCCTTCAGGCAACATCCGACCGCATATACATCCCATAATCATTCATTTACCATGACCAGGTCCACAGCAATCTAGAAAAAACAAATGGTAGCTGTATACTGTATACCCACACTGATCCCACTGCCCAGCACTCTCCCCACAGCATTATCGGTGTCCACACAGATCCTACGGGCCTGCTCTTTCCCCACAGCCCTATGTTGGCCACACACTGATCCCACATCCCCACTCTCTCCCTAGCCCCCTGTAGGCCCCTATACTGATCCCACTGTCCCGCTCTCTCCCTAGCCCCCTGTAGGACTCCACACTGATCCCAATGCCCCGCTCTCTCCCTAGCCCCCTGTAGACCCCCATACTGATCCCACTGCCCTGCTCTCTCCCTAGCCCCCTGGAGGGCCCCACACTGATCCCACTGCCCCGCTTTCTCCCTAGCCCCCTGGAGGCCCCTACACTGATCCCACTGCCCCGCTATCTCCCTAACCCCCTGTGGACCCCTATACTGATCCCACTGTCCCGCTCTCTCCCTAACCCCCTGTAAACCCCCATACTGATCCCACTGCCCCGCTCTCTCCCTAGCCCCCTGTAGACCCCCATACTGATCCTACTGCCCTGCTCTCTCCCTAGCCCCCTTTAGACCCCCACACTGACTCCATTGCCCCACTCTCTCCCTAGCCCCCTGTCGACCCCTACACTGATCCCACTGCCCCGCTCTCTCCCTAGCCCCCTGTAGGCCCACACACTGATCCTACTGCCCCACTCTCTCCCTAGCCCCCTGTAGGACCCCACACTGATCCCAATGCCCCGCTCTCTCCCTAGCCCCCTGTAGACCCCCATACTGATCCCACTGCCCTGCTCTCTCCCTAGCCCCCTGGAGGGCCCCACACTGATCCCACTGCCCCGCTTTCTCCCTAGCCCCCTGGAGGCCCCTACACTGATCCCACTGCCCTGCTCTCTGTCTGCATCACATGTTAATCCTCACACTGATCCTTACTTACAAATAAAAAGTTTACGGGTACACGACATTATCCCATGTAGTTTTGCTTAGTACATAATATAGTGTTCATACATCGTCCACATTGCATAATGTCCAGTTTCATACATCATATCATGGACATTAAGTGGTGCATACCCTGCATTACCTCCTGCCTGTGGGACGGTGCTCCTCCCCGCCCCTTCCCCTCCTCTTTTGCTCAAACCCTGATGAAGGGCCCAAGCCCAAAACCTTATTTATCTTTGCGATATAAAATACAGTTTGACCAACTGTGTTTCTCCAGCAATGTGTTTTTTTTCCCCAATCACAGCGCCTGCAGACTTTACTCAAAGAGTAATGTCTCCAAGTCTGCTGATGAGATTAAATTGGGTGTAATTGCAAATTATACAGAGGATGCGGAGAGTCCATAGAGTGATATAGATAGGTTAAGCGAGTGGGCAAGATGGAGCACAATGTGGGGTCATCCATTTTGGAGTGAAAAGTTGCAGCTTGCAGAGAAAGACCTGGGAGCTCTTCTGCGTGAATCAATTTAGTTTGCAGGTGCAGTAGGCAATCAAGAAGGTAACAGGACATTGTCCGTCGCCAGCGAAAGCGAACCGAATGGCAGGGAGGTTCTGCCGCAACTGCCCAGGGCGCAGGTCTGGTCTCTTGACTTCTCTGGCTTTCGTTAAAATCCCCCAACCCCTTGCTTCCTCCATCGTATCTCCTTTACGTGTCTCCTTTCACACAGACCTATTCCCTTATCACATCCCATTAGCACCTTTTGTTGGTCTGGATTCTCCCCCATTGCCTGAATCCTGATATCTCCGGCTTCTGCCTTTTCTGATTTTTCCTTGAAGAAGGGCTCAGGACCGAAAAGTCGGCGACGTGTTTGTTAAACACTGGTTCCTCCAGGATTTCGGTGTTTTTACTACAATCACAGCTTCTGCAGCCTTTTGTGTTTCCCTTGAGAGAAGATACACTGACTTTGGAGGTGGTGCAGAGAAGGTTCACCAGGTGGATTCCGGAGTTGAGTAGATTGAGGCTCTACTTGCAGGAGTTTAGAAGGAGGTGGGTGGTGGATTGTAAAAGAAACATCAAATTATGAAAGAATAGGCAAGGTAGAAGCAGGGAGGCCATTGGCAATCGATCCCAGATGACAGACTCAAAATTTGGCGGAGTTGATTGAATCGAGATGAGGAAGAACAGTTTCTCCGGAGAGGAGTGAATCTGTGCAAATCTTGGCCCAAGGAAGTAGCAGAAGCTGCCTTATTATATATACTTCAAACACAGATAGATCTTTGCATAGTAGAGAAATTAAGGGCTATGGAGAAAAGGCAGAGGGAAAATTATCTAACCCACACAATCCCTGGCCTGGGAGTGTGTGATGGGACGGGGCAGAGGGAATATTACTGTGTGTCTAACCCACACAGTCCCTGGCCTGGGAGTGTGTGATGGGACGGGGCAGAGGGAATATTACTGTGTGTCTAACCCACACAGTCCCAGGCCTGGGAGTGTGTGATGGGACGGGGCAGAGGGAATATTACTGTGTGTCTAACCCACACAGTCCCTGGCCTGGGAGTGTGTGATTGGACGGGGCAGAGGGAATATTACTGTGTGTCTAACCCACACAGTCCCAGGCCTGGGAATGTGTGATGGGACGGGGCAGAGGGAATATTACTGTGTGTCTAACCCACACAGTCCCTGGCCTGGGAGTGTGTGATGGGACGGGGCAGAGGGAATATTACTGTGTGTCTAACCCACACAGTCCCAGGCCTGGGAGTGTGTGATGGGACGGGGCAGAGGGAATATTACTGTGTGTCTAACCCACACAGTCCCTGGCCTGGGAGTTGTGATGGGACGGGGCAGAGGGAATATTACTGTGTGTCTAACCCACACAGTCCCAGGCCTGGGAGTGTGTGATGGGACGGGGCAGAGGGAATATTACTGTGTGTCTAACCCACACTCTAGCTGCCCTCATAAAGTCTGACGTGATCCCATCAATGTTTGGTTTTACACTCCCCCATTCTCAGCTTAATGAACACTGCAAAATCCACCCTTCATTCTCCAACAATCTCTTGGCCCTGGCTACCATTCTCTTGAAGCTCTGCGCATGCATCATGCACATGTTTTGCCACCAGTGCATGAAGGTAATTGATGAGTGCCTCAAAGGCTGGTTACCTAAAGTAATGTAATAGTTAATAATTATGCTTTTTATTTGCATTCAGTGTGCACAAACTGGTGTCACAGGAAAAAAATTTGCACAACATAAGATTTTTGCACGTACTGACTACAAAAAATTAGGGGGAACATGAGACCCTGGCCAACATTTGCAATGGGGTAAAACACAAAGGTTTGCAGACACTGCAATTGTAGTAAAAGCACAATATTAGAGAAAGTCAGCCGGTCAAACAGTGTACTTTATTAGGCCATCCATCCCATAGGACGATGATGGTCCATTTCACTCAGTTTGTGGGGTTAGATATGAGGATACCCCACCCCTCAGAAAGAGATTTAGATGAGTAGGGAGTTGTACAGGTCCAGACCCACCCTCTTGACATACCTCTCAACATCCGTCCCGGATCCAGCGGCTCATAGAGGTCCTCGCTGGCTGCGGGAAGTTCCATTGCAGTGAATGGCCAGACCCAAACGAGGTGCTGTGACCCCCTCCCCCAATACGGTCGCAGCCATTGCTAGCCGTCAGACCCCCCCCCCCCCCCACCCCCTTCCGTGTCACTAGCATCTAGGTTGATGCATGCTAGTGACTCTCCACCCACTCCCCCGTCTGCGTCACCAAGCATCAGTGGCATCTAGTGATGCTTGATGCAATAAAAGGGGCGTCTCCTAAGCTGTAGGGGCGGGTTATGTTAATGACAGGTAGGTCCCAGGTAGCAACCCCCACCCCTGTCGACAGGTCGGCCCCAGGCAGCACCCCCCCACCCCAACAATAGGTGGGTCCCGGCCAGCAACCCCCTCCCCCCGCTGGATAACACGCTAATGGCCCCCACGTAACATTAGTTCTGTTGTCGACCCTGGGCTAGACCTAGCTTCGATGCACCCTTTCTACGCTTTACGGCACGTATTCGCCAGACGGCCATTGTCCCTATGAGAGGGTTCGTCCGCCCTTTGACAGGTCTTGTTTGTCATCCTGCAGGGTATACCGCCACCCTTCGCATCAGGCAAGCCCAGATTGGGGGGGGGGGGGTGGGGGCCGGTATAGCCGCCGACCACGCGACAGGTCATACTGGGTTACATGGTACCAGCAGCGCTCAGATGAGTGACACTTTGTACTTGATACAGCACAAATAAAGATACATAACCAGTGGTTCGTCATTTTGCTCTCACCTTGAAGGGCTCAAGCCCGAAAATTGGTTATGTATCTTTACTTTTGTTATACACTTGTTTTATTTGCAGTGAGATTTGCTGTGAATCCTCTGGAGGGATGAGTCTGTGGAGAGGGTTTGGAGCAGTGCAAGGACCAAGTCCAGGCATGATTCCTTCCGCCACTGCCTCGCCTGACGGCTACATGAGGCACCATGAGTCAGACAAGGCGGACCATTCCAGGCCAGCACATGCCGAGATCATTCAACGTTAGCAACCACTGGTATTTCATCCCTCAGGGCTACACATTCATAGACAAGTAACTGTAACAAAGGTTAGCACTTCTGTAACCTCAGACATCGCTGCACACCCAGTGTAGAATCTCCGAAGCATCTGTTGCAATGAAGGAAGTGCTGCTGGCCACTTCTGCCCACAGCAAGCTCCCTCAGAGAGTAGAGTGCTCGTGAGAGCATCTGGCAGGGATATGTAGTAGCTTCCTGCTTTTCTTTGAAACAGGATCTTTATGTCTGAACACTAATGCTTCAGTCAAAAGGTGGCAATCCCAGCACTGCACACCTTCAAAACCCAGCATTGGCTTGTGGACACAACCTACATTGGGCCACAATACATTTAGAGTGAGATGACCGGCCGTTCCTATTTGTGCTGGAACTGTGTGCTCCTGACGGGAGGCCATCCATCTGTGGTGGCACTGAACTCCCCCACCCCGCCAAAACTTTCCAGCGTTCACTGCATGCTTCGCGGCTCGAGGCGAGGAACCGCCTGCAGACTGAGGGCGGGCAGCGGGAACCGGGAGGCGAGGGGGCGCCACAGCTTCCTGATCGTCTCGGAACTTCGGATGTGCCGCTCGGGCTGCTGATGCTTGGACTGAAGACTGTGTGGTTTCAGCGGCGGCGGGAGCGCTGGAGACGAATCCACGGACACTCAGTGACTCTGGAGGGAATTCTCGTTTGCTTCTCTTTCTCTGAATGTAAGATTTGCCGGGCAATTTCTGCTGATGACGAATCTTTGACTGCCTTAGGTAGACTAAAAGAAATTTCCTGTCATATTACACTTGCTTTATTACATGACAATAAAGGAATCTAGAAATCTCATCAGCTGGACACTCCCTACTTTTACTTCCCTGTCTCTACTCATCTCATTCAATCCCCTCAATTTTCACCTCTGCCAAAACAGCTTAGCTATGTAGTCCAGCCATTAATGAGGTAGTGGTTAACCGTGTAGAGTCTGGTTGCTAACAGCGTAGATTCCGGTCATTAACTGCGAAAATTCTGGAGCTTCCCAAGACAGAGGGTGGCACAGTGACACACTGCTGTACAGCCAGCACCACAAGGCTCCAGCGACCCAGGTTCAATCCCGACCTCAGGGCCAGGTTCTGTGCGGTGTTTGCACATTCTCTCCTCAGTAACATGGGGTTCCCCCATAGACGTGTGGGCTAGCAAGCAAGGGAGTGACAGGAGAGCAAGGCTTGGAGCTCCTCTGTGTGTTGCCATCACACTCCCCCCCCTCTGACGTAAAAGGAAAACGCGCATGGGGAGATGAAACCACGTGACGCTAGTAACCCTAGTGCTGTGGGTGGTGGGGGGGGGGGCACAACAACTCATTTGGGAGGGGCATGGTTTGTGAATGCTCCCCCTAATGCCTAGCCTGGGAGTCAACAGGAACATGAGAGGGACAAGGATGCAGGGAAATAAATGGAAGCTTGGGATAAATGGGATTGTACTTTGAGCCAGCATACACAGGGGCTGAATGGCCTCCATCTATGACATAAGGATACATAAAATTACTCCTCTACTTACAATGGCTCGACACTATTTTTCCACTTATGATGGGTTCATGGGAACACAACCTCATCGTAGGTAGAGGAGAACCAGCCCAGCACGGTAACAGGCTATTTTGCCCCATGAGGCCTTGGCACCCAATTAACCTACAACTCGCCCCTCCTGGTACATTTTGAACGGTGCGAGGAAACCGGAGACCCCAGGGAAAACCCACGCAGACATGAGGAGAACATGCAAACTCCTTACAGTCAGCACGGGATTCGAACCCCGATCGGTGGCGCTGTCATGTCATTGCACTGACCACAATGCCTGCCTAATTGATGCTTGATGATGGGCTCATCTCTACTTACTTTTGCCTTTTTCCTCCCCCCCACCATCCTGAATTCCCCGACTATGTAAAAATCTATCCAACCTTCTCTTAATTATATTTACTGAGGTCGCCTCCACTGCTTCAATGGGCAGCGAATTCCCACCTTCTGGGAAAAGCAGTTCCTCATCATGTCCCCTAGATCTGGTCTTGCCCACCAATGGGAACCACTTACCTCCCTCTGTCTTATCTATGCCTTTCATAATTTTATATGTGTCTATTATTTCATTCTTCTAAATTCCAGTGAGTGCTGCTCCAGATGACTCATTCTCTCCTCATAGGCCAATCCCTTCATCTCTGGAATCAACCTGGTGAACCTCCTCTGCATCGCCTCTAAAGCCAATACATCCTTCCTCAAGTAAGGAGGCCAGAACTGCATGCTTTATTCCAGACACGGCCTCACCAGGTCCTTGTACTGTTGCAGCATAACCTCCCTGCTCCTTAATTCAATCCCTCCAGCAATGAAGGCCAACATTGTGTTTGCCCTCTTGACAGCCGGCTGCACCTGCAAACCAACCTTTAGTGGATCTTTGCAAAGAAAGGGAATTACTTATTAGGAACTGAGTTGGAGGGATGAAGTCAGGTCAGCCATGTTCCAAGTGATGGAACAATTTGAAGGGCTGAATGGTCTCAGCCTGTGTGCTGTATAACAGCACGTTGCTCATTCCACCACCATCTTTGGTTGGTGGCTTAATTGAGCTAGTAGGAATGAGAATCTACGCAAGAATATCCACCAGGTCAGTGGTGTTCAAACCTTTTCTTTCCACTCACATGTGCTCTGTTGACTGAAGGTGGTGCGTGAGTGGAAAGAAAAGGGTTGAGAACCACTTTCTTTATGAACTCTTGTTGTGACAAGTGTAAGACTGAAGAAGCATCATTAATTCAGATGTTCTGGACCCGCCCTAATCTAGAAAAATACCGGAGAGAGGTTTTCCAAACTTTGTCAAAACTTTTTAACATAGATTTATTGTGCCCACCTCAGCACAATAGGAGGGAATGATTCTTCTCTATCTCTGGTTCAGATTCCTGCTATCCCTTTTGGCGAGGTGAGCTATTTTGCTTCAATGAAAGGATGCTGGCATGTCTACTCATGATCAGCGGCTGTGTTTGAATATGGAAAGGATTCATTATTCAATTAGTAAATCAGGTAGAAGATTTTAGATGTTATGGGGTTCGTTCACGATGAGGAGGATATGAACCAAAGGCTGGCAAATGGGACGAGCCCAGAATGCCAATGGATGAGTTGGGCAGAAAGGCCTGAAACATGCTGTCTGACGTGAGGACTCTTCGCGACACTGGGCACAGAAATGGCCAGGGGAGGGGCACAGCTAAGGCTTTAAATACTGGCAGTGACTGAGATATCTCGATCCCAGTAATTACTGCACGAGTAATGCCCCGAACAGTCTTGCATTTTCAACTTGCAGGAAATATTGCAGCTAAATTTAACAGCTCAGTGTCATTCCGTTCACATGACCACGAGGCCATCAGCCGAGTGTGCTGTTATTTTGAACACAATTCTCTATTATGAAAGCGCAATGCTAAATTAAAACAACATAGTACTTGGTTAAAGTACCTCTGAGACATACACGTTCATTTACCATTCGATTATAAAGGTACAGCGCTGCGCTGGATGGGTCACGTCTCCAGAATGGAGGACCATCGCCTTCCCAAGATCGTGTTATATGGCGAGCTCTCCACTGGCCACCGTGGCAGAGGTGCACCAAAGAAAAGGTACAAGGACTGCCTAAAGAAATCTCTTGGTGCCTGCCCCATTGACCACCGCCAGTGGGCTGATAACGCCTCAAACCGTGCATCTTGGCACCTCACAGTTTGGCGGGCAGCAACCTCCTTTGAAGAAGACCGCAGAGCCCACCTCACTGACAAAAGGCAAAGGAGGAAAAACCCAACACCCAACCCCAACCAACCAATTTTCCCCTGCAACCGTGTCTGCCTGTCCCGCATCGGACTTGTCAGCCACAAACGAGCCTGCAGCTGACGTGGACTTTTTACCCCCTCCATAAATCTTCGTCCGCGAAGCCAAGCCAAAGAAGATAACGGTACAACCTGACAAAACAACCTTCTCCGGACAACAGTGCAAAAACATGCAGACATACATACAGACATAACACATGTACAGACTGTCATGGTCACCTATTTACCTCTGTCTGGAGCGTGCCGGCCGCCGCTGATTACGTAAGCGATACAACGCATGGGAGTAATAGTGCGCATGCATGGATGTGTTAATCATCACTCTGTGGGTAATGAATCTCAGGTTTTTTTTTACAGATAAATAATGTTATTCTTCCGCGGTCAATTTTCACACTGACCTTCCGGTGCAGCCGTTCACACAGGGCGACCTGGGTACGGATATCGGTCCGTTTACACTCATTACTGTAGGTGCAGTACTTAAATAGGGTGGACGGGGGTCAACGTCGATTGACGCACACCCTACGGGTGACGTACAGCGTCGACATCGTCCCATTCACTAGCCCATTGTTGCCGACCGCCTGTAGTTCAGCTTAGACTGGAGGCGATCCACAAAAAACGTCCAGGGGTGCCGGAGGTAACATTTCGGAATGGGGATAAATCACTCATTTCTGTTTTAATCTTTTTACACAGACTGCATTCCAGGAATTTGGGGATAATTTCCCGGAACACAGCAGCTGCGTAAAAAAACGTATCAGATGCTGGAGAGTGAGAGTGTCAGGATCACCCGTGGGATGATGAGCCAATAAAAAAGTCAGAGAGGTTTTCCTGGAGTGGACGAATTCAGTGTTGTGCCTAATGAATTGTTATGAACCGCACATAACAAGCAGCAATAGACAATGAACCAGTCAGTGTTTAATTTTAAAACACTAATTTTATTTTTTTCTCTTAAGCTATAGTCTTAACTTTTAAATTATCCTTAAATTATCCTAAACCTATCACCAACTATGAGCAGGTGTCGCGCGCACGTGTGTGTGTGTGTGTGTGTGTGTGTGTGTGTGTGTGTGTGTGTGTGTGTGTGTGTGTGTGTGTGTGTGTGTGTGTGTGTGTGTGTGTGTGTGTGTGTGTGTGTGTGAGAGAGAGATTGATATACCCCAACTGCAGTCCAGGCCAAAAATCTAGAAAGTGACTTCAAAGTTCAGTCTTTTAAATTCAGTGTTGAAGTGTAGACCTTTGAGATTTGATCCCCTGAATTAATGTTGAACTGATGGGGAGACTGGAGTTGCGGCTACTACAGTCTCACGAATTCTCCCTGCGTTGCCTTTGAAGAAATGTCCATCCACACGAGCTGTGGTCACAACACTCCAGGTCCTTTTGTAGACGAGACTCGAACTGGGTGGCCTCCACGAAGCTTTCAAGACCCTGGCACCTGTCTCTCCGAGCGACTTCACCTCTAGTCACACTTAAAATGAAGCCGTCTCTCCAAGTGACCTCCACTTTTGCACACAATCAAAATGAAGCATTTTGCTTCCCAAAAGGACCCCCCCCACCGGCACAGGTCAATCCACCGAAAAGGCCCAGTCATTCCTAGAGCTAGCTTTGCTTTGAATTCCACAAAATGGTTGGACACAAGAGCTGCTTCAAAAAGCTGCTTTCTCTTCAGCAGCCAGAATGGCTCCCCCTTTACAAAATCACAGTCAAATTCTGCATCAGATTGTGAGAAACCTTCCCTCAGTTCATCCAATGTATCGAATTATCGCTGGGCTGTGACTTGTGCTTGTGTGAAATGTTAAATGTTAACTGTGACCATTCAGTCCCTTCTGCCCATACTATCCCTTACAGTGATAATCCCATTTTACTAAAATGGGACCTCGTAATGGAATAATGAAAAGAAAGTTGATTTCATGGCATGCTTGTAAACTGTGGTAAATCAGTGCCATTATTAGATAAATGATACATATACACAAATCTATATAAACATGTCCTACATACATATGATTAATAAATAGTTGAGTCACAGGGAGTTGTTTTCAAAGTTCATCAGTCATTCAGTTGTCTAACTGCCCGTGGGAAGAAACTAGTCTTCAGCCTGATGGACCTGGTTCTAATACTGCTGTATCTTTTCCCCAACGGAATTAGAACCATAGACAATTACAGCACAGAAAACAGATCCTTTAGTCTGTACCAGGAGTTATTGCAAGAATAATGCCCTGAACTGTCTTGTACCTTTCAACTTGCAGGAAACATGGCAGCTAAATTTAACAGCTCAGTGTTGTTCCGTTCATATGACCACGAGGCCATCAGCCGAGTGTGGTGTTATTTTGAACACAATTGTCTTTTACTACAAAAGCGCAGTGCTAGAACAAAACCACATCATGCTTGTGTACCGCTATGAGTTAGACCCGACAGACCAGAAGCCGAGATTAACAGGCTTTAATCACTATAAACTTAAAGGCATCTCTTACATGCTCTTGGCATGATTCCAAGGCAGTACTGAGGGAGGGGATTGGGTGACACCGCCTTTATTAGGAATCCTGAGGTGGTGGAGTTACAGTATGGGGGCGGGCCAACCTGTACAATGCAGGTATTACAGTGTTCCACCGCAGCTTGGTTAAGTACCTCTGAGATATACGTTCATTTCTCATTTGATTGCAACAGTACAACCTGATGAAACAGCGTTCTCCGGCCCACAGTGCAAAAACGTGCAAACATACACACAGACATAACACGGACAGATTGTCGTGGTCGTGTACTTGACTTTGTTGGGAGCGGTGCCTGCTGACACTGATGACCTAGTCCCACTGACCTTCACCCAGTCCTAAAGCCCCCATAACCCTCCCATCCATGTACCTGTCCAAAGTTTTCTTAAATGTGAAAATGGATCCCCCATTGACCACCTCAGCTGGCAGCTCGTTGTTCATTCCCACCACTCTCTGTGTGAATGTTCCCCCTAAACCTTTTGCCTTTCACTCTTAACCCATGTTCTCTGGTTTGTATCTCACCTACCCTCAGGGAAAAAAACCTACTTGCATTTTTTCTGTCTATACCCCTCCTAATTTTGCGCACCTCTATCAAATCTCCCCTCATTCTTCTATGGTCCAGGGAATAAAGTCCAAATGTGTTTAACCTTTCCCTGTAACTCACTTTCAGAGTAGCTGGAACATGCTGTATGCAGGGTGGAAGGGCCCCTTGAAGATTTGTGAGCTCTCTTTAAACAACAATCCCAGTAGTTCACACTGATCAGGTGGGAGGGAGACTCCAATGTTCCTCTCTGCTGCTCTCTTATGGTCTGTAGATTGACTTTTGATCTGATGCTCTACAGCAACCATACCCCACTGTGATGCACTCGGCTCTCGATAGAGCTCCTGTAGAAGGTTGACATAATGGTGGCCGGTGGCCTTGCCCGCTTCAAGTCTTATCAGGAAGTGCAGTCGCTGTTGCGCCTTCCTGACAAGTGAGGAGATGTGTGTCCACAATAGGTCACTAATTAAGTGGACAAGCATCTCACCGAATGACTCTTCTGTCCATAAGTTGATTGAAATTTTGATGGCAATTGAGATGGTTTTCTCAGTGTTGAAAAGGGGTGGCATGGTTAGTCTAGCAATCACCGCAACTCCTTTACAGCACCAGCGTTTGGAACCGGAGTTTGAATCCCGCGCTGTCTGTAAGGAGCTTGCACGTTCTCCCCGGGTCTGCATGGGTTTTCCCCAGGAGGGCTCTGGTTTCTGTTGAAAACTGACCAGGGATATACATCAATTGAGTGCAAATTGGGCGCCTGTTACCGTGTTGGATGTCTAAAATTGTAAAATTTTAAATTTTCCCCAGCTCTGCATTCACAGAGCTACCCCCTCCCTCTATCAATTCTCACCCTACCTCTCCTGTCCTGTCCAAGTCCAATGATCACCTTTTTCCAGTTGATCCGTGCTCCTCCCTTTGCCCCTTTTACCCAGCCTCCTAATTCAGGTGCCTGCCTACTTTGAACTTACACCTAGAAAAAGGGCTCAGGGCCAAAAAAGTGGTAACATATCTTTACCTCCTATGGACTGGCTGATTCCCTCCAGCATTTCTGTCTTTTCACTGCAATCACAGCGTCAATAGACTTTCACGTTTCATTCCCCCTACAGGTGGGACCGTGGAGAGCATTTCTGGCCGGTTGCATCACTGCAGAGGCGCCAACTCCTAGGACAACGGGATCTTACCTTACCTCTCCACCCCACCTGCCCCCCTTCCCACCCCCACCCTCGACTTCTGAGTCATAAATCCCTGGTTTCAATCCCCACCCTAGATGCTTGGGTGCCAGGAGTCTGGACGTCCTCTTGAGACACCCTCACCGTAGCACTGAGACGGAAACGTCGCAGCCTTTTCCAGCTTTTCCAGTTTAGAATATAGCACAGTCCAGGCCCTTCAGCCCTTGATGTTGTACTGACCCATATAATTGCTTAAAACGTGCCCCAAGGGCCCACTCTGGAGTTACCACCAACCCTTCACCAACAAATGAAAAGAGCCAGTCACGGACCCCACAGTCGGTAACACATCTGCAAACATGTCTGATAAGAGCCTGGGGAAATCCCACAAGAAATCCTGACCTTTTCCATCCAACTTTAGGAAACTGTAAACATTATCTGCTAATACCTGCGCGTTCAAGGTCCCTCCGCAATCGATTTACACACAACAAACTCCCATAAACAACAAGAGTGGCGGATGAACCATTAGGCTGTGTGGGCTTAAGGGAGCTGGAAGGTCAGGGTCCCGGCGGGAGCGGAGATCTTGTGCTCTTGGTGGGAGCGAAGACCTCCCGCTCCACAATTCTTAACTCCTCCCCCCTCCCCCGGGACTTTTCGACCCTCGACCACTTTGGAGACCCTCCAATATGTAATTTAATGTAACCGTCTCACTTTATTCTATTCAACGAAGGGTGGGGTGGGAGGAACTCACTAAAGCTCAGCCTAGGGGCCCGGCTGGTAGTTCATCCGCCACTGACAGCAGCGCAAGAAGGTGTGGGGGGGGGGGGGGGGGGATGACTGTCGGCCATTCAGCCCTTCTGCACCGCGGTGGACCTCGCCTCCCCCGTTCCCTGCTGAACTGGCCTCAGATCGCAGGGAGGGTCCACGGCGCGCAGGACAGCGAAGGACCGAAGCCCTGGGGGATGGAGGGGATGGGGGAGGGGGGGGCGGGGGTTGCCCTTGCCTCTCGCCCACCGCCCGTAGAGAGAGTTGCACGTTACCTGGCAAGCCGCAGTCGGCGCACAGCCCGTTGCCCGGCTTCTGCACGACCCCCTTCAGGACTCGGAACAGCCTCTCCTTCTCCGCGGACATCACCTTGAAGTTGCTGCTGCAGGTTGCAGAATGGAGCCAGTCCCTTCCCTCCCCCTCCCCGGCAGTGGGACCCCTCGCCCTTCTCTGGGAGTGCCCACCCCCTCCACCTTGCGCTCGGTGCAGTGTCGGAAGTAGAGCGCGGAGCAAAGAAATAAAGGACTGGGGCAACTCTTTTCCGCATTCCTCAAGTGATATTAGCCCAGAGGCTCGGCACCGCCTCCCCGTGGACGCCACGGGCTCCTTCCCCGCCCTCTCCGAGATCAAAGCAACCTGACAGGCCTTTTCTCCATTTGTCACCCACCCCCCTCCCCAAAATTTTAAAATCTGGGCGGTGCTGGCTCGACGGGCCGAAGGGCCTACTCCAGCTCCTATTGTCTATAATTTGCAGTTTGCCTGCTCCATCCCGGATCCTGGGGTCTCCCTCCTTCTGCCCTCGGCGTGATCTACCCCCGGATCGTTGCCTGAAGAGGGCTGGCAAGATCGTTGAGGGGTGGGGGACTATCTTTTGCTTCTCTCGCTCGAGTCGCTTTCAGGTGGCCAGAATCCCCGACTGTAAAGCCGTCTATTTTACCCCAATGCGGCTGTTGGGTGGCCACCTGAAGGTGGAGAACCCGGCCAGGAGGAGCACATACCCAACCTTCCTTGGGCAGGTATATTCTCCGGCTGGGAGAATCCCGTGTTGGACCTGAAAGCAACACCAGGCAAAGCGCCTTGTGACTGCATGGGTTTTCCCTGGGGGAGGGGGGGGGGGGGGGTCAACTCCCACCATTCAAAAACAGTCCAAGAGTGTAGGTTAATGGGGGTAAATTGGGCAATACAGACTCTTACCATGCTGTATGTCTAAATATATATTAATGAGTTACGGGCTTTTAGGATTGTCTCACCGCCCACAGGAAGAAGCTGGTTCCCAGCCTGGCAGTCCTAGTTTTTAAGCTTCTGTGCCTCTTCCCTGAAGGTAGTGTCTCCGAAGGGCTGGATAGTAAGGGTTCTCAATTATTCTCTGAGCCGCTGGAGACTGGCTCGTGTGAGCCGAGTGTCGGAGCTGGAATCCGAGAGGGCGCCGAGGGCAAGGAGGGTTCCCCAAGGGCCCTGGGCATTAAAGGCTTCTCATCTTGTCGGAGGTTTGGGTCTGAACGCGGGTGGCCGATGGTTCGAACTGAGCCGGAGTCCAGTGCGGCTGCAGAGCTGTGGGAGTGCTGGGGGCAAATCCACGGACACTTGATTACTCTGGGGTGGGGTGGGGTGGGGTGGGGGTCTCTTTGAATCTCTTTTTCTGACTGTAGGAGCTGTGCAATGCTAATGCCTTACGAAGGCAGACTAAAAGAAACTTGTGTAATATTACATTTCTATTTTATTAGATACCAATACATAGTATCTGATCTCATCGCTGTTGTATCCTTGGTAAACGATGATTCTGTTCGAACATTTTGGAGGCTGTAAGTATCTGGGAGGTCTCGGCAGAGTTGAGAAGAGAGATATATTTCCCTCAGCAGAGGCCAGATACTTGGCACGACGATTTGAGCTGAGCATGCAGAAGGTGAGTCAAGCCTGCCTGAGAGGGCAATTGAGACAAGCAACAGGCCATTTGGCCCACCAAATCTCTGCCGGCCGTCACTCATCTCGCATCACCTTCTCTCTGGCCACCCGACTCACCTCCACTCAAAAGGCACCTTCAATCGGATGAGCTGCGAGTTTACGGTCAGCGCCCCGCTGTGGCAGCGCCAGTATTTGGGGGTTCAAATCCCGCGCTGTCTGTAAGGAGTTTGTATGTGCCTCCCCGTGTCTGCGTGGGTTTCCTCCCACCCTTCAAAAATGTACCAGGTTGCAGATCATTGGGGTGAAATTGGGTCGAAAGGGCCTGTATGACTAAATTTAAAAAAAAATATTGTCATACGAACAATGTACAGATGCCACAGAAGTTACACCAACTATAATGGCACAAATTATATTATTACAGCATACCAAGACACAAGAAGGCTTTTGGTATGCTGGCCTTTATAAATCAAAGCATAGAATACAGGAGTTGGCAGGTGATGTTGGGACTGTTCAAGGCATTGGTGAGGCCAAATTTGGAATACTGTGTGCAGTTCTGGTCACCGAATTATAGGAAGGCAGAGACAATTTACGAAACTGTTACCTGGGTTTCAGAATTTAGATTATAAAGAAAGATTGAGCAAATTCCTTGGAGTGCCGAAGGTTGAGGGGGGTTTTGATAGAGGTATTTAAGATTATAAGGGGGATAGATAGAGTTGATGTGGATAGACTTTTTCCATTGAGAGTAGGAGAGATTGAAACAAGAGGTCATATAACCATATAACAATTTCAGAACGGGAACAGGCCATATCGGTCCTTCTAGTCTAGTTAAGGGGCAAAAGTTTAGAAGTAACATGAGGGGAACTTCTCCACTCAGAGAGTGGTGGCTGTGTGGAATGAGTTTTCGATAGAAGTAGTGGCGGCAGGGTCCATTTTGTCATTGAAGGAAAAATTTGGATAGGTATATGGACGGGAGGGGAATGGAGGGTTACGGGCAGGGTGTAGGTAGGTGGGATGAGAGGAGAGGACTTGGTTCGGTGTGGACTAGAAGGGCCGAGATGGCCTGCTTCCGTGCTGTAATGGCTATATGGTTATAAATTAACCGAGTAACCTGCACCTCTGTGGGACATGGACGGAGAAGAATGCAGGTGCCCTCATCTAACTTTGTATGAGTTTTGAATGTGTGTCTGACCAGGAAGTGTGTCGGGGTCGACAAAGTGAAAGAATTTCATGCAGGTTACATTCTAAATGTTGCACTTACGTGACCATAGCAGGGACTTTTACCTTTATTTATTTACTGGCATGGACACATCCTTTCTACCTGTTGTAAATGTCGAAAAATCAGAGAGCCCCTTTAAAGCGAGGTGCTGGAGCCAGATCACGGCAAGGATGGCCAGTTTCCAAAAAAATGCATCACTTCTACTGATCCCAACTTTGTAAATGAAAAAAAAACACCCTTCGATTTCACCCACGTACGAAACATGTATACGTAGCTTTCACAACCGCAGGAAACATTCCTGTCAAATGGTAAGCGCTTGGAGAGGTGAGGCTCTGACACCAAGCTGAAGGAGCCCTGGGTGAAGGTGCACCCACAGTGCTGGTGGAGAGGGATTTCCAGGATTCCGATCCATAGACAAAGAAGGGCCAGTGATATATTTCCAAGGAAGTACAGCTGCTCCCATTGGGGAAGAGATACAGGAGAAAGAGAGAGATTGAAGAGGAAGGGCAGCGATGGCAATTTGTGCATGGGGTCCAAAGCACAACGGAGACTGTGTGGCGCCACCTCGGGCTCCCGGCAGGAGCGGGGATGCTGGAGGAGCGGGGACGTCGGGCTCCCGGCAGGGTCAAGGCAGATTCCTACCTGTATAGGTAGACCCTGGCTGACAATCATTTCTACTCATGATCATCTCTCCCACCAGGCTGAGGAACAGCTTCCCCCCCCCCCACAGGCAGTGAGAAGGCTGAATGACTGATGAAATGCTCATACAATCCCTCCGAGACTCGAAATCACTTGGAAAGACAAGACCCTGACTTACGATGGAGTTTGGTTCTGGGACTCGCTCCGTGAGTAGAAATGAACATACAGTCTGCCTGTTTTTTTTACACCGAGGAACGTAGAACGCTGTTTCGACCGGATTATGTGATAATAATGGACTTGCTTGAATCAGTGGGGAAACTTGCAGCTGGCAGAGGCCGGCAGGGACAACGCTGGCGTGTTCTCTAAGATGCGAACATAACTGGAGAAGTTCAGTAGGTCACGCAGCCAACATTTTGGGCTTGAGCCCGTTAAGATCATATTGTACTGACAATAACCACACCAGCAGTGCGAGTATAAGACAGCTTTAATAAACTAATATGTGCACTAAGAGGGCTTGTCTCTCTGCAAGACGAACCTGGAAGGCTACACTGTTTCTCTGGACTGCTTTATAGACAAGGTCACCGGGATGACCCCTGGTGACCTAGTGGTGTAATTACATATCACCACACCATCCCTCGCATGAAAAGTGGTCACACCTTGGCCATTCTTTAATGAAGTGCGGAAAGTCGATTCTGTATCTTTAACTCTGCATAATAAAGGACACTCTCGGTCAAGTGAGGCAGGCGGAGGCCCCGATCCGGGCAGAGAGTGGGAGGCGGCGGCCCCAGTCCAGGCACAGGGTGAGCTGCGGCGGCCTCGGCCCCGGTCCGGGCAGTATGGACCGACCTAGGAGGGGAGGCAGGCCCCTCCAGCCCGGGTAAGAAACCTGCATAGGAGAAGGCCACTCCGATATAAAACCTACGACCCAAGGACCTCGCTGCCACGTCCCAGCTTGCTTGGCCACGGCACACGAACCATGGGTGTAAAGGGTGGGGCCAGTACTGCGCGCACTGCACTCCACCTAAAAGCTCCTTTGCGCAGGCCCGAGGACAGGTCCACGTCCTCCCCCTCCACGTCCTCCCCCTCCACGTCCTCCCCCTCAAAAGATGCTCACAAACTCAAGCTAGCATGCTGGAACATCAGAACCATGCTAGACAAGGCTGACAGCCACCGACCTGAACGTCGGTCTGCCCTCATTGCACATGAACTCCTCAGACTTGACATCGACATAGCCGCTCTCAGTGAAGTCCGCCTGGCAGATGTAGGCAGCCTCCAAGAACGCGGCGCGGGATACACACTCTACTGGTCTGGCAAGCCTTCGGATGAACAACGCCTATCTGGTGTAGGCTTCATGGTCAAGAGCTTCATTGCCTCCAAACTCGAAAACCTTCCGACAGGCCTCTCGGACCGAATCATGTCCATGCGACTTCCCCATCAAAACAAGCGTCACATCACCCTCATCAGTGTCTATGCTCCAACCCTCCAGGCGGAACCAGCAGAAAAGGACAAGTTCTACACCAACCTGCGCAACCTCATCCAACGCACCCCTACAGCCGACAAGGTTGTTATCCTGGGCGACTTCAACGCTCGTGTCGGCAAAGACTCAGAAACCTGGCCAGGAATCCTGGGCAAGCATGGCGTCGGCAAGTGCAACGACAATGGGCGCCTCCTGTTGGAGCTCTGCGCAGAACAGCGGCTTGTCATTACAAACACCCTTTTTCAGCAGAGGGACAGCCTTAAGACCACCTGGATGCATCCCCGATCCAAACACTGGCACCTCCTGGACTACATCCTGGTGCGAGAAAGTGACAAACGAGATGTGCTCCACACCAGGGTCATGCCTAGCGCGGAATGCCACACTGACCACCGGCTGGTTCGCTGCAAGCTCAACCTTCACTTCAAGCCAAAGCCCAGGAACAATAAAGCCCCCAGAAAGAGGTTCAATGTTGGAAACCTGCAGTCAGACGAAGCGAGAGGAAACTTCCAGGCAAACCTCAAAGCAAAGCTCGACGATGCAACCCGCCTCACGGACCCGTCCCCTGAAACCCTCTGGGATCAGTTGAAGACTACCATACTGCAATCCACTGAAGAGGTACTGGGCTTCTCCTCCAGGAAAAACAAGGACTGGTTTGACGAAAACAGCCAGGAAATCCAGGAGCTGCTGGCAAAGAAGCGAGCTGCCCACCAGGCTCACCTTACAAAGCCGTCCAGTCCAGAGAAGAAACAAGCCTTCCGTCGCGCATGCAGCCATCTTCAGCGCAAACTCCGGGAGATCCAAAATGAGTGGTGGACTAGCCTCGCCAAACGAACCCAGCTCAGCGCGGACATTGGCGACTTCAGGGGTTTCTACGAGGCTCTAAAGGCTGTGTACGGCCCCTCACCCCAAGTCCAAAGCCCGCTGCGCAGCTCAGACGGGGCAAAGTCCTCCTCAGCGACAAGATCTCCATCTTCAACCGATGGTCAGAACACTTCCAATCTCTTTTCAGTGCCAACCGCTCAGTCCAAGATTCCGCCCTGCTCCAGCTCCCTCAACAGCCCCTAAGGCTAGAGCTGGATAAGGTTCCCACCCTGGATGAGACATATAAGGCAATCGAACAACTGAAAAGTGGCAAAGCAGCAGGTATGGATGGAATCCCCCCAGAAGTCTGGAAGGCTGGCGGCAAAACTCTGCATGCCAAACTGCATGACTTTTTCAAGCTTTGTTGGGACCAAGGTAAACTGCCTCAGGATCTTCGTGATGCCACCATCATCACCCTGTACAAAAACAAAGGTGAGAAATCAGACTGCTCAAACTACAGGGGGATCACGTTGCTCTCCATTGCAGGCAAAATCTTCGCTAGGATTCTAATAAATAGAATAATACCTGGTGTCGCCGAGAATATTCTCCCAGAATCACAGTGCGGCTTTCGCGCAAACAGAGGAACTACTGACATGGTCTTTGCCCTCAGACAGCTCCAAGAAAAGTGCAGAGAACAAAACAAAGGACTCTACATCACCTTTGTTGACCTCACCAAAGCCTTCGACACCGTGAGCAGGAAAGGGCTTTGGCAAATACTAGAGCGCATCGGATGTCCCCCAAAGTTCCTCAACATGATTATCCAACTGCACGAAAACCAACAAGGTCGGGTCAGATACAGCAATGAGCTCTCTGAACCCTTCTCCATTAACAATGGCGTGAAGCAAGGCTGTGTTCTCGCACCAACCCTCTTTTCAATCTTCTTCAGCATGATGCTGAACCAAGCCATGAAAGACCCCAACAATGAAGAAGCTGTTTACATCCGGTACCGCACGGATGGCAGTCTCTTCAATCTGAGGCGCCTGCAAGCTCACACCAAGACACAAGAGAAACTTGTCCGTGAACTACTCTTTGCAGACGATGCCGCTTTAGTTGCCCATTCAGAGCCAGCTCTTCAGCGCTTGACGTCCTGCTTTGCGGAAACTGCCAAAATGTTTGGCCTGGAAGTCAGCCTGAAGAAAACTGAGGTCCTCCATCAGCCAGCTCCCCACCATGACTACCAGCCCCCCCACATCTCCATCGGGCACACAAAACTCAAAACGGTCAACCAGTTTACCTATCTCGGCTGCACCATTTCATCAGATGCAAGGATCGACAATGAGATAGACAACAGACTCGCCAAGGCAAATAGCGCCTTTGGAAGACTACACAAAAGCGTCTGGAAAAACAACCAACTGAAAAACCTCACAAAGATAAGTGTATACAGAGCCGTTGTCATACCCACACTCCTGTTCGGCTCCGAATCATGGGTCCTCTACCGGCACCACCTACGGCTCCTAGAACGCTTCCACCAGCGTTGTCTCCACTCCATCCTCAACATCCATTGGAGCGCTTACATCCCTAACGTCGAAGTACTCGAGATGGCAGAGGTCGACAGCATCGAGAACACGCTGCTGAAGATCCAGCTGCGCTGGATGGGTCACGTCTCCAGAATGGAGGACCATCGCCTTCGCAAGATCGTGTTATATGGCGAGCTCTCCACTGGCCACCGTGACAGAGGTGCACCAAAGAAAAGGTACAAGGACTGCCTAAAGAAATCTCTTGGTGCCTGCCACATTGACCACCGCCAGTGGGCTGATAACGCCTCAAACCGTGCATCTTGGCGCCTCACAGTTTGGCGGGCAGCAACCTCCTTTGAAGAAGACCGCAGAGCCCACCTCACTGACAAAAGGCAAAGGAGGAAAACCCCAACACCCAACCCCAACCAACCAATTTTCCCCTGCAACCGCTGCAATCGTGTCTGCCTGTCCCGCATCGGACTTGTCAGCCACAAACGAGCATGCAGCTGACGTGGACTTTTTACCCCCTCCATAAATCTTCGTCCGCGAAGCCAAGCCAAAGAAAGATAAAGGACACTGTTGGACCTTCTGAGTGTCTCCAGCATTTGCTTCAACCACGGCGTCTGCAGGCATCTGTGCTTTATCTCATGTCCAGGCCCGAAACGTTGGTTATTCTCTGCTTCCGACGGCCTGCTGAGGTTTCACTGCGCACCATAAGATGGTGTGCAGGTTGGCCACTGGGTGGCAGGGATGAGCTGCCAGTCGCAAGCTTGCTGGGTCCCGGTTGGGTGTCAGCCTAGTTGTAAGGTGCAGTCAGCCGTGCAGGTTGTCATGTCTCTGGTTGCGGCATTCTGTGGAAAGGCGGCATTGTTGGAAAAAAAAGGTCATCGAACAAAGGAAAGTTTCCGCTAGTCTTGACAGTGGCATTCTTCATTCTTACATGAGGTGATGCTAGCATCCAAGGGAGAATTGTTCCTAGAGATCGTGTTCATACATGGCATGGTTAGCACAGCAGTCAATGCAACACTGTTGCAGCATTCATGACCTGGGTTCAAATCTAGTGCTGTCTGTAAGGAGTTTGTACGTTTGCGTGGGTTTCCACCAGGTGCACCAGTTTCCTCCCACCCTTCAAAACCTACGAGGGTTGTAAGCTAAGTGGGTGTAATTGGGCGGCACGGATTCATGGGCCAAAAGGGCCCGTTACCATGCTGTCCCTCCTAATTTTCTTCGTTCACTCTTCATTCCAGCATCTGCAGTTCTCACCTTTCTCAGGGAATCTAATATGCCCGCATCCACGGTGCCTGCAGATCCAGTAATGGCTCCAGACAAGGAGAACATTGGAATTAGTACCAGGAGTCAGCCACCCATCCCCACTCCCCCCTGCCTCCGGCCCGTCGAATCCTCATTTAATGGGATCATAGCTGTTCTGGCCTTGAACAGCCCCATAGAACCAGCACAGAAAACAGTTCCTTTATTAATTTGCCTAGGGCCCTGGTCCCACTGACCTGCATCCTGTCCATAGCCCTCCATTCCCCTCCCATCCATGTATGTGCCCAAATTTTCCTTAAATGTTAAAATTTAGTGTGTTTAATCGCATAATGGTGCTGACACATTACATTAGTTCAACTGACCTAAAAATGATTTGCCACTAATTTTCATTTGTACTCAGCATCTGAGGCCTGTCATGTCAGTGTCCAACAACAGTCGGCCAGAATTGATGGATTCCAGTTGTCCTGATACCACTTTTCCACAGTCGCAATGTCCTGGTGAAACATTTCACCGTGTTCGTCACTGATGGCACTGGGATCAGCCGGGAAGACGTCCGAGTGGGAATGCAGAAAATGAATTTTCCCCTCAATGCTCAATTGCCCCTGTATTAAAAAATATTTCTAGTCTTAAATACATTTAATGAGGCAGTCGGTTAGTGCTTCATTGGGAAGAGAATTCCACAGATTCACCACTCACTGAGTGAAGCAGTTCCTCACCATTTCTGTCTTAAATCTGCTCCCTGGAATCTTCAGGCTATGACCCCTGGTTCTAATCCACTTGCAATGTTAACCCTGGTCCGCCCTCCTTACGTACTACTGATCGGCTGCAGACTCATCTTGACCATTTATAACCATATAACAATTACAGCACAGAAACAGACCAACTTGGCCTTTCTAGTCCATGCTGAACACTTTCTCCCACCTAACTCCACACTCAATCCGTAACCCTCCATTCCTTTCCCATGCATATACATATCCAACTTCTCCTTAAGTGCTAATATCGAGCCTGCCTCTGCCACTTCGTCTGGAAGCTCGTTCCACCCACCCACCCCTCTCTGAATGAGGAAGTCCCCCCTTCATGTTTCCTCTAAACTTTTTCCCCCCCAACTCTCAGCCCATGTCCTCTTGTTTATATCTCCCCCCTTTTTTAAAATGGCAATACTTTATAAATTGTTATGTTATGTTATGTAAGAGAGAGAGATAAGGACGGGAGCTGCAAAGCATCGGACTGGAATACAGAGGATCATCAAAACAGCTGAGAAGGTTAGTGGGGACTCCCTATCCTCTATTGATGACATTCACTTGGAGAGTTGCTTAAATAGGGCTCAAAGAATTATTGAGGACCCTTTCCATCCACCCCACAAGATCTTTGACACATGATCATCAGGGAGGAGGAACAGGATCATCAAAATCAGCCCAGACAGGCTGGGAAATAACTTCTTTCTACAAGCTGTGAGACTGATAAACGGTGTCCTGTAACTGAGTAAATCATCTCAAAATATTTATAAAAGTTTATTTAAAATGATGTATGTGGTCTGGAGAAACGCTGTTCGGTCGGGTTATGTATGTACAGTCAGATGATAATAAACAAACTTGATTTGACTCCAGCATCTATGATTTCACTGGACAACAAAAATTTTGTTTCCTGAACACTTTTGGCTTTATTTTATGAATCACAAAACTGATCACAAAAAACAACTTTATAATTTTCCCATCACATTCTGTTTTTTGTTTAGATATAACCTATCTTTTGATTTACTGTCATATTTTAAGTCTACTTCAAGCAGACAAAACCATTCCATTGAGAATTTATTTTCTGCATTTCCACTCGGACGTCTTCCCGGCTGATCCCGGTGCCATCGGTGACGAACAAGGTGAAAGGTTTCACCAGGATATTGCGACCGTGGAAAAGTGGTATCACGACAACCGGAATCCATCAGTGCCGGCCGACTGTTGTTGGACACTGATATAACAGGCATCAGATGCTGAGTACAAATGAAAATCAGTGGCAAATCATTTTTAGGTCAGTTGAACTAACATAATGTGTCAACATCGTAATGCGATTAAACAGACTAAATTTAATAAAAGTCGATTGAATGTTTTTCCAGCTTCCTATGTGATATAGAAAATTTGACATTATCTTTGTGTTCAGCTTGAAGTCGTCCCCAATTTTATTTTTCAGGAAGTGAACCTGGTGTAAAAAAAATTGTTGTCCAGTGTTTTCTTTTTGCCCGTTGATCTGCTGATCTGCATGTCAAAATCTCCAATTGTTCCGACTTTTTAAAGTGTGGCTGTTCAGACTAAACCCTGGATTTCCAACACTCAGGGATCAACGACATCAGGAGCAGAGCAGATGCTGAATCTTCTCAAGAGGCCGTCAATAAGTGGTCGGTTTGTCATGTTTCAAGATTTCTTTTATTGTTACACGTTACATAAAAATGTAATGCACATGACATACTTGGACCTCTGTCTGTCACAAGACAAAGTGTTGCCATGAGCATAACAGTAGGGAAAAGAGAGTCCACTCAGAGTCACTGAGTCCCTGGATTCACCTCCGGTCACACCATCGGCAACCTGAGCTTCAGGTGCAAATGATCAGGAAGACCTTTTGAGTCCGAGGCCCTTTGGGATGTCTTCTTGCACTCAGCACCTTCTCGAACTCTGATTCCAATGCTCGGTTCCCAGTGTAGCCAGTCTCCAGTGGCCTGCATGAGTCCTTTGACCGCACGTCGCCAACTCCCCACAGCCTGTGTGGGTCTGCCTGGGGGGGGGGCACTGTCTTGACCAAATGAAAGCCCCTTCAACAGTACAGCACCACCCCCCCCACTACCTCGCTATTCCCCTGTCAGCTTAGATTACATGTTCAATCTTCCGAGGCGGAATTCACACCGCAGTAGCTGCCATGTATCACCTTCTCTGTCCCTGTTCTTTTCAATCAAGTATTAATATTTCCTTTAAAATATTCAGCATCTCTTACCTCCAGCAGTCCATCAACAGCCAAGCATTTGGAATATTGACACCAAAGTAATGACTTTATAATGGGATGTCTTTCACATTGACTGTCTGCTGATCTGATCGGAGAAAGGAGACTGCAGTGACTTAAAGCAGGTGAATGTCACGTCTGAATTGGATATCTAAATGAAATTCAAAATGAGTTTCACTTTCCCTGTTAAAAGATACACCATGAATTGGTCTTAGACCACCTGAGCATCTGCAATCTATTTCCAATGCTTGTCTTGGAGTCAGTAGCTATTTTAGAGAGGTTTGCAATATAAACTACTTTTGTATCCTTTAGCAGTCAGTGAAATATTCCATTTTGCATTTATAAATTGTTCTGGTTTCGCTGCATGGTAATTCAGCCTTAAAAATAATAAATCCTGTATTTTAAATGAACCAACTGCTTCTAATTCTTATGGAACATGTATGATTTGAATAGATATTCATTGGCTTTTTGAGATCATTCCACTCTTCACATAGCAGAGGAAGACAAATGTGAGGTCTGCTGTGGGAGCCTGTTGCGTGGGAAGAACGCAGCTACGATGACACCCTCCCTTTGCTGCTCACCAGGCTGGAGCCAGAAAGTTTTGTTGGGGTCATTTTCTATTCTGGAGTGCAAACGCCTCAGCCGGCTCTCTTGGATGTAGTTCTGAAGAGGCGCTGCCCTTCCGAAGGTGCCAAATGTTGCAGTGAGATGTTGCAGAAGGCCTGAGGTCGCTTGGAAGCAAACACGAAAACAAACCTTTAATCACTTTGCAAAGCGTGAGAACTCCATTATAGCAAGGAGCCCTGCTAACAAGCAACTAGACTCGCCCCAAGAGAGTCTGCCTCGTGGCTTACCAAAACAAAAATTATACATTCTGACCCCTAGGTTTCTATAACATTTGAAAAGGCTGCTCCATATAAGTACATATTCCTTAGAATTTTGTTAATCTTAACCACTGCTTAATAGTCTTTTACTACCTTACCAAATAAGGAGGTCCTTATCTAGCTAATATTAAGAGCCGCCATCAGATTTCTGAACAGAGAGGTGGAGAGGATGAGCGGGTGTGGGTTCTTGGGAGTCGCTGTCTCGGGGATCTTTCCTGGAACCAGCGCACCAATGACATCATGAAGAAAGCCTCTACTTCCTCAGGAGTTTGCGGAGGAGCTAGTGGAGTTGTTCAAGTGAACCAGTATGGACTTGAAGGGCCGACATGGCCTGTTTCCGTGCTGTAAACGGTTATATGGTTAAAGGAATACAGCCTGCTTCTCTTTCAGTCAACATTTTAAAGCTTACATTCATATTGGGATCCTTGGCTCTCCTTACTTTGAAGAGACTAATGATGTCTGGCTGTCTTTTCCGCCTTACCCCTCTTTATTCTATGATGGAAACATCCATTGCTGAGATGGAGAGACTCTGCCTCGTTCTTGTGTTATTCACCTGGGAGACACAGGGGTAGGTGGCACGAGGTTCTGCACCTTATTAATGATCTTTTAGTGCCGTTTGTTCTGTGGTAATGGAACGATTAGAGACTCTGTGGCTGAATCCTCCACTGCAAGGTTGAGTGCACCAGGTTACAAGAAGAAATCTCAATGAAATTGCTTATTAAAGTCACCTGGCTCACTCCATAACGTGAAGGATCACTGTTAGTGACTGGAAAATAATATCCATTAGCTCAAAAGAAATATCTGGCTTGAAGTGGTTACTTTGAGAGCAGTGCAGGCATGTGATGGAGAAACCCGGCAGGCCCTACAGCCTCCAGAAGAAGTAACAGGCAGTCAACGGTTCCGGTCCGAGCCCTTGGTCAAGAGTGCTAATAAGGGTCAGGCTTTCTTTAGGAAGTTGAATCCCGGGCAAAACAAACGATCGACGGGATGCGGAGAGCTCCGCTGAGGGTGAGATTACGAAGTGGTCATCTGCACAATTGCTGATTGGAAGGAGGTGTAAGGCGCTCCTTCCGTCTGATAGCCTACAGGTTACCCTTTGGGCTAGGACCTGTTTATCTTCCCTAACGTGAAGCCATGGATTGCAGATGGTGGATGGTTTTTACAAGCAGATTCTACAAATTGGAATTCATGTTTGTGAAACTAAAAACGCCGGGCAGATGAATCTGCCAGGGTGACCCGTCCAGTATGGACCCTGCAACTGAAGGAGGCGACGGGAAACCATCTCAGTGATTTTTTTCCCTTGTATAATCAACATCAATTATGGTCTCAGCTCAAAGGTGGAGCCTTCACCGAAGCAGAACTGGTGAGGCTATTCAGAAGGTCAGAGATCGTGACGGATGAAGCAAGGCTTCTGAATGAATGAATCCAAAGGCACAAACCCTCCTTTACACCAGCCATTTATTTTTGGCTATGGACCCCTTAGGGCTCTACTCAAAGTTTATGGGCCTCCTTCCTTGTGAAGGATTCAGATTTTGGTTTCTCCTCTGATCGACTTATGCAAGGTGAAAAGAAATCAAGGCTTTTATTTAAATGTGCTATGGCTCACACGACCCCCTCATTGAGAACGGCTGCTTCACACCATCCCCACTGTATCTCAATCTGATGCTCCTCCATCCCTGCTATTAGTTATTTATCTGAGAAAAATAGAGGCAGTGTCATCTAGTGACAGCTCTCGGCTGCATTCATTGGGATTTCGGAGAATGAGGGTGGATCTTATCGAAACATTTCAAATGTTAAAAGTCGATGTAGAGAGGTTGTTCCTCATGGTGGGAGAGTCTAGAACAAGAGGGCACAATTTCAGGATTGAAGGGCATTCGCCTTAGATGTATGGGGTTTCTTCAGCCAGAGGGTGGTGAATTGGTGGAATTTGTTGCCATGGATTCCCTCAGCATCATTGGGTGTGTCTAAGGCAGAGATTGATAGGTTCTTGATTAGCCAGGGCATCAAAGGTTATAGGGAGAAGACCGGGCAGTGGGGAAATGAATCAGCTAATGATTGAATGGTGGGGCAGACTCAATGGGCTGAATGGCCTCTTTCTGCTTCTGGTCTTTATGACTCACGAGAGACGTCAGACGCTAGAGTGTGGAGAAGAATAATCTGCTTGAGGAACTCAATTGAGAAGCACCTGTTTTGTGTGGGGGGAGGGGTGTGTGGAAGGTGTTGGGGGAGGAATTGTCAGGGTCATTTTGAGAGTGGTCTAGGAAGACAGGCAGTTTAAGGAGGAGAGGAGGCTTGAGACACAGGCCAGTGGGTGAAAGTTTGACTGATGCAGGGCATAGGATGATTTAATTTTTAATTTAATTTAGACATACAACATGGTAACAGGCCATTTCGCCCCCATGAGTCCGTGCCACCCAATTTACGCCCAATTATTGATCCGTTTCGAATAGTGGGAGGAAACCGGAGCCCCTGGGGAAAACCCATGTAGACACGGGGAGAACGTACAAACTCCTTACAGACAGTGCAGGATTCGAATCCCAGTTGCTGGTGCTCTAAAGGCGTTGTGGTAACTGCTATGCCTACCGTGCCAAGCCTGACGAGGCAAGAGTGAACATAGTAGCAGTGGTCTTTGTAAAAAATGGATTCTGCAGACACCGTGGTTGAAGTAAAAACACAGCGCTGGAGAAACTCAGCAGGTCAAGCTGTGTCCTTTATTTTGCAAAGATAAAGATATATCACCAACGTTTCGGGTTCGAGCCTTTCGTCAAGGTAGGAACAAAATATTGGCAGGTGCCCGAACAAAATGGTGGTGGGGGAAGGGGCAGGGAGAGGAGCACAGGCCCACAGACAGGAGGTGGATAAGAGAGGGAGGGCACACCAGCAAACAGGGGGAGAGGGGGATGGGTCTGTGAATGGAGAGGGAAGGGGGTAGAGAGCTGGAGGAAAGATGGGGAAGAGAGGGAGGACAGGGAAAGGGCTAGCAGAAACCAGAGAAGTCCAGTTGGAGAGCGCCCAGATGGAAAATTAGGTGTTGCTCCTCCAATTTATGGGTGGTCTTGGTTTGATAGTACTTGAGGCCATGGAGAGACAGGTCAGCGCGGGAGTAAGGTGCAGAATTTGAAATGGTTGGACACTGGGAGATCTCTGTCACTGATGCGGACAGAGCAAAAATGTCCACGGTAGTATTGTGTTACAGGACCAGCTTCCAAGATGTGCTCACATCATGTAAAGTGGGAGGAGTAAGTACCGATATGTTGTGGAGATTTCTACTGACCTTCAGGCAAGGAATTCCCTGATTCTTTAGTGGAAGCACAATGCTGGAGAAACTCAAGAGGTCAAAAGATAAAAATACATGTGGTGATATATTTCCTCCATTGTTGGTTGTATATATGGAGCTGGCCCTCCCACAGATGACTCATACCTTATGACTCCTCCCCTGTGGTCCTGGACCATAGAGGTCGAGCCACCTTTCCCTTGCCGCCATTCCTGTCCTGGGATCTGGGCCAGCAAGGTTCTTCTGTGTATTAAAGCCTATCGTTTCCTCAGCTTGTCTCTGTGGTTACTGGTAGTGCCCTACAATATATCACCAACTTTTTTTGGCTTGAGCCCTTCATCAATGTATGAGCAAGTTGTAGACAGGCAGTCGAGGTACGATAACAGTTCATAACCAATGTTATATAAAGTACACTTTTTGACCTGTTGAGTTTCTCCAGCATTGACTTTCTAGTTCAATCACGGGGGGCCTGCAGACTTTTGTGTTTTACTCCCCTGTCCTATGTACAGTTGCCCACTCGGGCGAGGGACATTTGGGAATAGAGAATAAATTGCCAGTAACGTCTGCCCACCCCTCCCCCCCTCCCAACCCCATGAACAGAGCAAACCCACCCCCTCCACCAACCCCATTAAGAGAGCAAAAATAACACCATCGGCTCGCGCCACCTCTCTGGTGAGCCTGTTCCTTTGGTTGGCTGCTCCATCAAATTAATCACCTCTGGATTTGCTTTGAAGCCCCATCGACACTATCGGGCAAGTTTGAACAGTCGTGTCTCTGCGTGCATCGCGTGGTTGAGTGCACCTTCCTGTGAGCGATACTGATGCGGTGTGGATTGGGTTCAATGGAGAATTTTTGGGGGTTTGGTGCTTGGAGATGAAAAAAAATCCAAAAAAAATGCTTTGCCTGCCTCAGTAACACCACCTAGGGGAGCAGCAGTGCACAGTCTTTTCAGATAGACAGCAGCTGGCAGAAAAGACATGAGTTGTGGCATGCTGGGCCAGGTTTGTTGGTTACAACTGTGCACTTGAAGGCTACATCCAGAATACATCCAGTGACTTTGGTGATTCATTCTCAGCCATCTGGCACATCCATATTTTACATATTGGAATGCTCGATTAATACAGGGGTCCTCACAATGTCGATGGGATTTGATCTCTTCTTTCCAGCTGTGGCGATAAACTCTGCAGCAGATTAGACTGGTGGAGGCAGTGACTAGTGAGGTGGAGGCCATCTACCACCTCAATCAGATTGCAGCTGATCTGGATTTTTAACTCCATCTATCAGCTTTACATTTGTTACATTTGAACTGGTGAGAAAGGAATGGCACGGTTAGCGTAGCGGTTTGTGAATGCGGGCACGGGGAGAGTGTACAAACTCCTGATAGACAGCGCCAGGTTCAAACCCCTGGCACTGTAACACTCGTGCGCTAACCGTACGCAAAAAGACAATTACTTAAATGTTGCTGTAGCGCCCTCCCCCCCCCCCCCCCCCCAGGAGGGTCGTAAGGTCCCTGTTGAGAATGGCTGTGTTGGATAACTTATATACTTGTGCAAAAGTAAAATTTTTTGAGTCAAATTCAGGATCACTCAACATGGATTTGTGGGAGGAAGGTCATGTTTGACCAATCTGATTGAATTTTTTGAAGAGGTGACTAGGAATGTGGATGAGGGTAGCGCAGTGGATGTTGTCTATATGGACTTCAGTAAGGCCTTCGATAAGGTACCACATGGAAGGTTAGTTAGGAAGGTGCAGTCTTTAGGTATAAATTTTAGGATAGTCAAATGGATTGAACATTGGCTGAAAGGGAGAGGCCAGAGAGTGGTAGTGGATAATTGTCTGTCAGTTTGGAGGCCGGTGACCAGTGGTGTGCCTCAAGGATCTGTATTGGGCCCATTGTTGTTCGTTATATACATTAATGATCTAGATGATGGGGTGGTGAATTGGATTAGTAAATATGCAGACGATACTAAGATAGGTGGAATAGTGGATAATGAAGAAGGTTTTCAAGGATTGCAGAGGGATTTGGGCTGCTTAGAAAAGTGGGCTGAAAAATGGCAGATGGAATTTAATGCTGATAAGTGTGAGGTGCTTCATTTTGGTAAGAAGAATCAGAATAGGACATACGTGGTAAATGGGAGAGCATTGAGGAATACAGAAGAGCAGAAAGATTTAGGAGTAACGGTACATCGTTCCCTGAAGGTAGAAACTCACGTGAATAGGGTGGCGAAGAAGGCTTTTAGTATGCTGGCCTTTATCAATCATTGCATGGAATATAGGAGTTGGGAGGTGATGTTGAGATTGTATAAGACGTTGGTGTGGCCTAATTTGGAGTTCTGTGTGCAGTTCTGTTCGCCTAATTATAGGAAGGATATAAACAGAGTGGAGAGAGTGCAGAGAAGGTTTACCAGAATGTTACCTGGGTTTAAGCATTTAGAGTATAGGGAGAGATTGGACAGATTAGGTCTTTATTCTTTGGAGCGTAGAAGGTTGAGAGGGGATTTGATAGAAGTATTTAAGATTATGAAAGGGATAGACAGAGTGGATGTGGATAGACTATTTCCGTTAAGAGGAGGAAAGATTAAAACAAGGGGACATGAGTTAAGAATTAAGGGGCAGAGGTTTAGAGGTAACATGAGGGGGAACTTCTTTACTCAAAGAGTGGTAGCTGTGTGGAATGATCTTCCGGGAGAAATAGTGGCGGCGGAGTCAATTGTATTATTTAAGAAAAGGTTGGACAGGTATATGGATGAGAAGAAGATGGAGGGTTATGGGCATTGTGCAGGGAGGTGGGACTAGAAAGGGGTGTTTGGTTCGGTGCGGACTAGAAGGGCCTAATGGCCTGTTTCCGTGCTGTAATTGTTATGTTATGTTATGTTATGAAATTTAGGGGTGGGGTCGACTTTTACACGGGTCATTCTTTCAACCGGGGTACATATAAGGCATTGGGAGCTTGGCTGGATGGGACCTGGTGGTAAGTCTGCGTTTTGAGTGTCAGGTGCGTGGATGGGTGGGCAGCGAATCAAGGGTCAGGGCATCGGGAGGCCGGATGGGTAGGCGGCCGGGGCTGAAAATAGAGGGGTGGGCCTCAAATTTTACACCATAAAAGTATATACAGTGCTGAGCCTTGCTCCAGAGACGAGGGACTCAGCAGGTCAGGCAGCATCCGTAGAGAGAACTGAACCGTTTTTGTGCGCTCTCTGTTTTTGTCGATCGAGTTCATTTGAACTCCACAGGACTGCAAAAGCAAGGCCAGGAACGAGTTAAAACTCAAGCAACTGTGAATCCTTGAAATATCAAGGCTTGGGAAAGATAATAATATTTCTAGACACTGTCGCTAGAGATTTCACATTAATTACTCACCCAAGATCCCGTTCAAACTGTATCTCTAATTTGTTCCCCAACCTCTCAGTCAATTAGCTGGTGAATTATTTAAACTTTAATCTTAGCAATCATCCAGATACGGTGTTTCCAGCTAAATATACTAAGTGCAATTAAGTTTCCTTTTGGATTGATTATATGTCATCAATTCTTTTGTGAAATTGATATTACTTTTTCTTAAAAAAATGTAAATATAATTGTGCCCCCACTTGAATTTATTTTTACAAGGAGCTGCAGGGTTAGCGTAGTGCTGTTATAGTGCAAGTGGCCCAGGTTCAGACCTGGCGCTAATTGTAAGGAGCTTGTACGTTCTGCTCGTGGGTCCCCTCTGGGTGCGTCTAACCCTCACCCTATTGGTTCTCTGCTTGAGGACATCCAGACCCTGTTTATTTCCCTGGATTAGTCATCCAAAGAGTTGAATGGCTGAAATTTGGAACTCAAATTGTTCATTGCCACTTTTACTGAGATAGAGTGAAAATCTTTGTTCTGTGAGGTATCCAGCCACGTCAACTGATGGAGCAGATAGACAATAATAAAACATCTGTAGGGTGTAGTGTTACAGAGTCAAAGACGACAGAGTGTAGTGTTACTGTGTTAAAGTTGACAGGGTGTAGTGTTAGAGTGTCAAAGTTTACAGGGTGCAGTGTTACGGTGTCAAAATTTACAGGGTGTAGTGTAACTGTGTCAAAGATTCAAGATTGAAGATTCACATTATTGCCATGTAATAGAAACAGTGTCATATTACATGAAATTGCCTTTTGTCTGTTGTAAAGTAGACAGAAATTTCCTGAAGCAACTCTTACTGTCAGGGAAAGTGAAGCAAAAGAGAATCCCTTCAGAAACACTAGGCCCTTTCAAACTGCCATGTAAAACAGGGTTAACTGGGCAATTTTCCTGGTTAGTGACCCAGTTACATGACAGTTAGAAAGGGTCAGACCCGGTCAACCCCGTTGGAATCCAACCGGGTCCCTGACCTACCTCAGAGGAAGTCAGGGAACCCAGTTAAACTTAACTAGGTTGCGTCCATAGGCGATTTGAAAACTAAAATAGATGACCCACTTATTCCAGGTGATGTCAGTGCTTGCTTGTGTTCGTCGAGCATCCGGCAGTTTAAAAAAGGCTACTGAGTGTTCATGGATTCGCCTTCAGTGCTCCCACAGCCACAGAGACTCCTGTTTGATTCATCGGCCACCCGAGCTCCAGATCCAAATCTCCGATACCATCAGGAATCCCTTCAGTGCCCAACGTCCTTTTGGGCCCTTCTTGCCCTCGATGCCCACTCGAATCCCGGTTTTTATACCTCATTCCCTTACTAATCACAGAGCACCGATGGTATAGGGAATACTTAAGGTGGTATGTGAGCGGAGAGAAAAAGGTTGAGAACCACTGGCTAATATCTTGAAGAAGGGCTCAGGCCCAAAACGTCGGCGATATATCGTCACCTCCGCCTGAGCTCCTCCAACATTTATTGTGTGTTTTTTTTAATGATCCACAGCGCCTACAGACTTCCAGGTTTCACTCTGACCAGCAGATGGTGCCTTTCCCCTTCAAGAGCAGAATTTGAGTGTTGCTTTTTCATTGACTGTGATTCAGAAGACAGGAGCCTGCCTGCCTTCTCAGACATCATGCTGGACATTGGGTGCCTGGGTTGTGGACTCAGCCTCCCCCAGCATTGTTAACTCCAGAGTAGAGCCCAGTGGCTGCTGCTTCTTTGGAGCCACTGCCCTTCAAGACGAGGGAGCAAGGCTTCGATGAGGAAGCTTCCGGAGTCTTCTGTGTTAGGCAGGGGCGCAGGGCTTATTTTTTATGTGTCAGAGCTCACTGGAAACGGCGACAAGGAGGTGCCGGGGCCACCCTGTGAGGTGCCTGGAGTGGTCCCATGAGGGGCTGGGGTGGCGTTCCAGTGAACTCCAGCAGCCCTGCACCTCTGGTGATAGGTCGAGATTTAAATGCTTCTGTGCTGACCCTCATCAGTATTGTTACGAACCCAAAGGACCCCAAAACTCAGCAACAATACATATTCACCACCACAAGTAGTTGCTTAAACAAAAGTTGTTTTTAATTATCTTTAAACATGAAAAAAGTATCAAACTTTAACTTATTAACTTAACTAACCCAACTTAACCCCCTTCTAATTCTAAGCGCATGTGTATGATGTGTGTGTAAATTTAAGAAAAGTTCTTTGGTTCATAGTTCAATCTCACTTCCCCTTCTTCCAAGTTCTCTGGTTGCAGGCAATTCTTATACTGTGCACAGAATTTAACATGTATAAGCACCAGGCTTTGGTGCTTGAAAGGTAAATGTTTACTGCTCAGGAAGGTTCTTGTAGGGTTTGCAGAGAGAGGTGTGTCCACAACTGAGGTACCACCATTGGTCACCTCAATGTCTCGCTGATGAAACTTGCCCCATCAGGGTTCTCCAGATGATAACCTTTTTCTTTCAGGCTACTACAGAGTTCCTTCTTATTCCAAGAGAAACATCAGACAGATAGCACTTCCAGTCATCCGCCACTCTGGAGCTTCTGTTTCAGTTCCAACAAGCTTTTCCTGGCTGACCCTGTTCAGTCTCTCCCTCTCTCTCAGATTCCAACTCCGAGCCACATGTCCTTCCCTCTCCCACTTGCAAAACCCCCCTCCTTCTCTGGCAAACAATAGGAGTCAGTCTTCTGCTCCCATCAGTTGTTTTAGTTAAACAAACCTCTCAATGACCTCTGAGTGAGCACTTTGCAGAGAGGTCAAAAGCCTTGCAAAAAGGTCCAACACAGACAACCTGACTCTTCCAAGACAATAGCTGATTCATTTCATGACATCATTTCAATTAGCACCTACTTGTGAAATGTGCATAGCATTCTCCATAGTTTCTGTAAAGTCACTGAATATGAATTCCTCAGTATTTCAAATAAGATCTGTTTTAAAGTGTGTGTATGTATGTAACCTAGGCTAATTTTACCAATTTATCTTCCAAAAACATCACGGTACTAACGTGGGTTTAAAGAGCAACACACAAAATAACGCTGGAGGAACTCAACAGTTCAGGCAGCTTCTGTAGAAGGCCAATGAAGTTCAGCTTGAAACAATGACTGTCTCTTGCCTTCTACAGAAGCTCCCTGACCCGTTGAGTTTCTCCAGCATTATTTTATGTGTTGCTCCAGTTTTACAACTTCAGTCCAAAGTTCAAGTTCAAATTTATTTGTCAGAATATTTACAGGACATCACGCAGATCCAAAAGATTCATCCTCCTGTGGGTAAGGCAAGATTTTTAATTGTGGGTAACTGTAAATTGTACTCAAGAAGAAGAAATGTGTTCAAAAGAAAGAAATGTAAACAAACTGACTGTGCAAACACAGTCATATATAATGAGAAATGTAAGAGACCTTAAATGAGTCCCTGATTGAGTTTGTCGTTGAGGTGTCTGACGGTGGAGGGGGAGCAGCTGTTCCTGAACCTGGTGGTGCGGGTCTTATGGGACCGATACCTCTTTCCTGATGGCAGCAGCGAGAACAGAGTGTGTGCTAGGTGGTGTGGGTCTTTGATGATTGCTGCTGCCCTCCGACGGCAGCGTTCTCGACGGTAGGATGGGTTTTGCCTGTGATGACCTGGGCTGCATCCACTACCTGTTGCAGGGCATTACGCTCAGGTGTATTGGTGTTCCCCCCCCAACCAGACCGTGATGCAGCCGGTCAGCCCACTTTCCACCACACCTCTGTAGAAACTGGCCAAGGTTTCCAAAGTCATACCAAACCTCTGTAAACTCCAGGGGATTAAGGGATATGGGGAAAAGGCAGGTAGGTGGAGATCATCAGATCAGCCATGATCTCATTGAATGGAGGAGCAGGCTCAATGGGCTGAATAGCCAACTTCTGATGTTCTTAAACTCCCATGACCAAGCCATGAACTGCCGAAGTGTTGATTGAAGGGTCAGTATTGGCTGAGACCCCTCATTGAGAACTTCCTGCTGCACCTCTAAGAAGCACCATCCACATGGAGTGAGAGGGGTCTCAGTTTAATGCCTCATTGCAGAGATGGTGCCACTGAGATTGACGCACTCCCTTAGCTGTGTACTGGGAGCATCGCTCTCGTTCTACGATGGGATGGGAACCTACCTTGGATGGAGCCATCGTCTCATAGTCTTATTGGACACACATCTCCTCGTGATTGCACGCCTGAGAACACTGAAGCGGGCAAGGCTACTGGCCACCATTACATCAACCTTCTACAGGAGCTCCATCGTGGGCGACCTGGCCGGGTGCATCTCAGTGTGGGTATGGTTGCTGCAGAGAAAATGATTCAGAGGTCAATCCACAGGGTCATAAGAGTGGCAGAGAATATCACTAGATTTTTCCTCCCTCCATTGACGTAATCTACCATGATTGTTGTGTGAAGAGGGCGCGCAGAATCACTGAAGGCCCCTTTCACCCAGCATACAGCATCTTTCAGCTGCTCCCGTCGGGGAAGAGATACAGGAGGATCAGAGCCAGCACCACAAGGCTGAGGAACAGCTTCTTCCTACGGTTAGGGAGAATGTTGAACGACCTAAGGAACTGCTCGCATTGACCCTCTCATATTCATGAAACAATATTTATTAATTTATTTGTATGTGTGTTATGTCTGGTTGTGTTACACTGAGGACCGGAGAATGCTGTTTTGTCGGGTTGTACTAGTACAATCAGATGACAATAAACTTGGCTCAACTTGACTTGAACTGACCACATGATCCAGATCTGCGCGGAAAACCCAGGTTGGGTATCCAACAATTTTGGCAAGGGTGAGGGGCAGGGAAAGTGACAAGGAGGACCTCCGATTGGAGAATGGCAGAGGGAAATTGGTTGAGAGGAGGTAGGATAGGGCTGAGCCCGCTCATGAGGAAGGGGAACACTGTTGGGGCCGAGGACGTTGGGGAGCGTTGGTGGACAGAGGAACCCAGCATGCGGTGGTGGGAGGGTGGATCAGTGACAAAGGAGTGGAGAGGGGTTTGTATGTAGCACCTTCTGGTGATTGCTGAGCGCATCCCCACCTTAATTTGGGGCCGCCCGCTCCAATCCTCCCATCGCTGAGACTGGGAGAGCCGTGGGCTGCTTTATGGAGCTCAGTTCACTCAGGTTGTCATCTTTAATCAGGCTCTCCTGCCCTCTGGGACGCTTTAGTCAGATCACTTGTGACATTCCATTTTCACTTCCCATCTCTGGTACTTATTGTTGCTCTCAGAGGGGACTAAATATAAACAAACCGTATCCTTCCAAGCACAGAAGAGTTTTGGAATGACGGAGAAAACGGACACTGCCCCATCACCTGGAGAGGGCAGATATTGATCTGATCCTTCATCAACACTCCATGGCCGATCCTGTTGCTATCTCCTTGGAATTAGGCACCTTCAGGCCAAGTCTCTGAGCTCCGCACGTGTGGCATGTTGGACGGTGTAGCAAACTACAGTAAGATCCCTCTTATTGTGAAATTCAAGCAATCGGCAAAAGAATCATGGAAAATAAATAGGTAAGAAATTAAAAAACGTTCAAAATTTCCCCCACCCGGAGGTGTGGTGGAAAGTGTGCTGACCGGCTGCACCATGGTCTGATATGGGGACACCCTTCCACGTAAAGCCCTGAAAAAGGGAGTGGACACAGCCCAGGACAGCATAGGCAAAACCCTCCCCACTATTGAGTACATCTACCACAGGGGTTCTCAGACTTTCTTTTTCCATTCACATACCACCTTAAGCGATCCTTACTAATCACAGAGCACCGATGGGATAGGGATTACTTAAAAGGAAGGTGGAGAACCACTGCTCTAGACCCAATTGTTAATGAATAATTTGCTTGAGAAAAATTGTCATTGGCCCATTTCCTTTGGAGTTCTGAAACTGTGCACATAACGAGTCAATGAGGGACGATTAAAACAGTGGTTTTCAAATTTTCTCTTTCCACCCACATCCCACCTTAAGCAATCCCTTACTAATCACAGAGCACCTATGACACAGGGAATACTTAAAGTGGTATGTGAGTGGAAAGAAAAAGGTTGGGAACGCTGCAGTCGGAGAGCAGCAGCGATCATCAAAGACCCACACCACCCGGCACACACTCTGTTCTCGCTGCTGCCGTCAGGAAAGAGGTACAGGTGCCACAAGACTCTCACCACCAGGTTCAGGAACAGCTGCTCCCCCTCCACCATCAGACAAACTCAACCACAAACTCAGTCGGAGATTTATTTAAGTACTCTTTATTGTGAACTTTATTGATTTTCTTTGTTCTCTCTGTATTTCACAGTCAGTTGGTTTTACATTCATTATCTGTTTAGTTCTTTGTTTGCATGTTTTACGCTGTTACCAGTTTATTTTTGCACTACCCACAAGTAAAAGAATCTCTGGGATGTATGTGATGTCATGTATGTACCTGATGATAAATCTGAAATCTGAATCTGACTGTACAATGGGATGAAACAGCGTTTCTCCAGACCAGGGTGCAAACACATACACACACAATACACAGTGCATAATCACAAATATACATGAGGACCTAATTTGAATTAAATATAAATAAATATTTTGGAATAATTTATCAATTACATTATACCATTCATCAATCTCAGAAGTGATTCCCCATCCTGGCCATCCTGATTTTGATGATCCTGTACCTCCTTCCTGATGGTCGTGGGTCAAAGATCCCGTGGGCTTGGATGGAAAGGGTCCTCAATAATTCTTTGAGCCCTATTTAAGCCACACTCCCAGTGAATGTTGACATTAGGAGAAAGGGAGACCCCACTGATCTTCTCGGCCATTTTGATGACCCTCTGTATTGATGTCCAGTCCAATATTTTGGAGCTCCCGTCCCACACAGTGATGCAACCAGATAATTGAGCTCCTGTAAAAAGAGGTCAGGATGGGGGCCGGTTTGTGGCTTAGTGGATGGTGAAGATGAACTGGTGCAATGGACCTAAGAATGACAGATGGAACTTAACTCGGACAGTAGTGAGGTTTTGCACTTTGGTAAGTTAAAACAGGGTAGGACTTGCATGGTGACTGGTGGGGCCCTGACACATGTGATAGAACAAGGCGAGCGGGGGATAAAGGTGAAGAGGTCCATGAAAATGGTGACACAGGTAGACAAGGTGTTGGAGAGGGCGTTTGCCATGCTTGCCTTCATTGGTCAGAGAACTTAGGATGGGAACAGGGGCATCATACAACTGTACACGATGGTGGTGAGATGGTCCTAGGAATATCTAGTGCAGTTTGTTTACGTAGCTGTTGGAAAGATATTGTTAAGGACTCAGGAAAGATTTATGAGAACGTTACCAGGGCTGAAGGGCTGGAATTATGAGAGGTTGGATAGGGCGGGACCTTTCTCCAGGGAGTGTAGGAGGCTCGGGGGTGATCTTACAAAGGTGCGTGAATTCATGAGGGGGCTTGGATGAGGTAAATAGTCATCACGTCTTTCCCGAGAAAGGGGAATCTCAAGCTGGAAGCCATGGAATTAAGTAAGAGGGAACAGATTTAAAAGGGCCCTGACAGATACCTTCTTCATACTGAGGATGGTGAATACATGAAGCGAACTGCCTGAGTAAGTGGAAAGAGCGAGACCAATTGTAACATTCAAAGCACATTCAGACAGGTGCATGGGTAGGAAATGTGCAGAGGATTATGGACATAATAGAGCTACTGGCTTGGTTTGCAGGGATAAGATGGGCTGAAGGTCCTCTTTCTGAGCTTTAGAACTCTATATGTCAAATGGACACTTGAATCACTTAGGCAAAGAGGGCAATGGATCAAATGATGGGTGACGGCAGGTCAACACGGGCAAGATGAGCTGAATGGCCTGTTTCATTGCTGTACGATTGTGTGAACCTATGAACACTTAATATCACCATTGCGACCGTGCTGGTTCCTTGACATTATAATTCAGTCCATGGACTGGATCAAACTATCAATACAAGCCCATTGGTTTCTTGCTGAAATTCATTTCTGCCTCCATTCCCCAAAAATCCCATTTCCGTGGGATAATTTAATTCATTCTCTTCAACGCTCACCCCAAAGCCTTGGAATTGGAAAAATGGTAGATGGAATTTAATGCAGACAAGTATGAGGTGTTGCACTTTGGAAGGACAAACCAAGGTAGGGCATACACAGTAAATGGTCAGGCACTGCAGATTGCGGTAGAACAGAGGAATCAGGGAATACAGATATATAATTCCCTGAAAGTGGCATCACAGGTAGACAAGGTTGTCAAGAGAACTTTTGGCATCTTGTCTTCATAAATCAAAATATTGAGTGCAGGAGTTCAGATATTATGGTAAAGATGTTTAAGACATTGATGAGGCCATATTTGGAGTATTGTGTGCAGTTTTGATGACGTTACGAAGCGAAAGATTGCAATAAGACAGAAAGAGTGCAGAGAAGAGCCTGGACTTCAGGAACTGAGTTACAGGGCAAGGTTAAACTGGTTAGGATTTTATTCCTTGGAGCGTAGAAGAATGAAGGGAGATTTGATAGAGGGATTTAGAATTATGAGGGGTATAGACAGAATAAATGCAAGACAACTTTTTCCTCTGAGGGTGTGAGATACAAACCAGAGGACGTGGGCTAAGAGTGAAAGGGGAACATTAAGAAGGACTTCTTCGCATGGAAAGTGGTGGGAGTGTGGAACAAACTGCCAGCTGAAGTAGTGAATGCGGGCTCGATTTTAACATTTAAGAAAAATTTGGTCAGGTACATGGATGGAAGAGGTAGGGAGAGCTATGGGTGCTGGTTAGTGAACCAAGAACCAAGAATCAGTGGGACTAGGCCAAATAATAGTTCTGCATAGACTAGATGGGCCGAAGAGCCTGTACTCTGTGATGCAATGTTCTATGATTCTTAGTGTGGACACAATGTTCCAGAGGAAATCAAATCCCTGGCCAAGTAGCATGCAGAACTGTGGCATCGTCTCACTTACAAGGCTCAGAGATTTATTAAGATTAAACATAATTAGTTTGCTTTAGTGTTCAATATTTTCAATACTAACTACATATAAAAAGCTACAAAACTGGCCATAAAAATCATTGTTAATCTAGACCAGTGGTTTTCAAACTTTTTCTTTCCACTCACATCCTACTTTAAGTAATCTCTATGCCATCAGGGCTCTGTGATTAGTAAGGGATTGTTTAAGGTGGGATGTGGGTGGGAAGGGAAGGTTGAGAATCACTGCTCTAGACCAAATTGTTACTGAAATATTTTGCCTGAGAAAAATTGTCATTGGCCCATTTCCTTTGGAGTTCTGAAACCGTGCACATAACGAGTCAATAAGGGACAATTAAAACAGGGATCTTCAAACTTTTCCTTTCCACTCACATCCCACCTTAATGCAGACAAGTGAGAGGTGTTGCATTTTGGAAGGACAAACCAAGGCATAGATCCCTTTGCCATCAGTGCTCTGTAAGGGATTGCTTAAGGAGGTGTGTGAGTGGAAAGAAAAAGTTTGAAAACCACTGATCGAGGTAAAAGGCAATAGACAGTTGTACCTGATCCTAGACTTCTCTATTGATCCCATTGACTTCCTGCTAATTATCCAGAAAAGGAGGTTAGGCAAGACCAGATGCAAGTTAAAGTTTTCTCGACAGTAACTCTAGGTTGGTCAGAACACAGGTTAGATGCAGAATTAAACTCTGTAAAGGATTACTTGTTCAGGCACCTGCTGTGGTGCTATGTACATACTGTTCTGTGCTGTTTTTGCATATAAGTGACTGGCCCACCAACTGATGACTACTTGTACCGTTCAGTAGCTCCGGCGTCCGTGGATTGATTTCGAGGCGGTCAGGCCTCAGAAGCTTGTCCATCCCATTGGGAAAATTAATGTGTATTAAATTGATCCGCACTATCAATGACTGTAAAGGCTGAGTGAGGAATGATAGGCTTTAATGCACATTAGATTTCAGCAGGCCCGACTCCATGTGCTCGAATGAATGGTAGGGTGGTTGATCTTTATAGCCAGATTACAGGGGGAAGGGGTTACAGGGGATCGAGTCACCAGTGGGCGGGCCAGCTGCTTATACACAGAACACCACTGAACATTACTCGTAAGAAAATCTGTAGACACCGTGGTTGAAGTAAAAACACACAATGTTGGAGAAACTCAGCAGGTCAAACAGTGTCCTTGATAAAGCAGAGGTAAAAATACAGAACCAATGCTATGGGCTTGAGCCCAACTTCACAGAATGAGAGAATGTTGACAGGCGTCCGAACAAAAGAGAATGGGGGAGGGGGTGGAAAAGGCAGGAGGTGGAGGAAGGAGGGAGGGGGACAGCAGCAATGAGGGGAAGGGGAATGGTGGGTGAGTAAGGGGGGGAAGGGAGGGGAGGAAAGAAAAAGCAAATGTTTAGTAGAAAGCAGAAAAGTCAATGTTAATGCCATCTGGCTGGAAGGGGCCCAGATGAAAATGTGTTGTTCCTCCAGTTTGCTGGTGGTCTGGGTAGGATAGTACATCAGGCTTTGGGAGTGTGGGAGTGCGACTCAGAATTGAAGTGGTTGGCTACCGGGAGGCCACTGTTGTTGCGGACAGAGAGGAGGTGCAGAGCGAAGCGATCTCCGAGTCTGCGGCTGGTCAGCAAACCGATCACCCATCCGCGACAAGTCTCTCCGATCCTCTACATCGCATATAATATAAAAATAACTAAATATAACTACGTGGGATGATTTAATCAGTTACAGGATACAGTTTTAAATTTGAAATTTAATTAAAAAAAATTTAGACATACAGCACGGTAATAAGCCATTTCGGCTGCGCCGCCCAATTTACACTCAATTAATCTACACCCCCCTCGGTATATTTCGAACGGCGGGTGGAAACCGGAGCCTCTGGGTAAAACCCACACAGACACGGGGAGAACCTACAAACTTCTTACAGACAGTGCCAACTCGAATCCTGGTCACGATTGCTGGCGCTGTAAAGGCGTTACTCTAACTGTAACACCAACCGCGCCGCCTGTTAATCTCACGGCCTGGCAGTCCTGACTTTGATGCTCTTTTACCTCCTTCTTCATAGAATGCCTATCTCTAATAAATATTCAGTTACAGTGGTCTCAATTGAGGAGGCAGGTCACAGAGCAGTTTGTGGTTAAGATAGTTCAAGATAGCAGTTTGTGGTCAAGGGAGGGTTTTGTACCTTTATCCTTGGCAGTCTCGTTTGCAGGGTAGGAACAGAATTGGTTATACAGGTAGTTCTCAAATTACGTCCATGTTCAGTTCTGGCCGACCAGTCGTATCTTGAAATGGACGTATGTCGGAAATGTACTGTACCTGTGTTATTCGTCAACTACAACATGGTGGCCATCAAAGCAAGAGGTGTTATTTTCCATAGATAGGCTGGACTTTCACCCGTAAACATGGAATTTTTATATTTTTTTCTTTATTTAAAAAATAGTTTGGGTGTACGTGAATCAAGTAGGTGGTAAGTCGGGGATTACCTGTAAACAAATGAAGCCAAGTCAAGTTTATTGTCTTCTGATTGCACAACTACAACCTGTTCTCCGGTCCTTGGTGCAAAACACACAGACACACAACACATTCAGATGAGGATATATATGTAGGACAAGTATTCATATATACAAATAAACAAATACATAGATTTTGTTTCATGAGTATGAGAGTCTCGGACGGTCAGTGTGAGTAGTTCCTTTGGTCGTTCAGCATTCTTACTGCCAGTGGGAAGAAGCTATTCCTCAGTCTGGTGGAGCTGGCTCTGATCCTCCTGTATCTCTTCCCCGATGGCAGCAGCTGAAAGATGCTGTGTGCGGGGTGGAAGGGGTCATCCATTATTTTCCACACCTTCTTCAGACAATGTTCCCAGTAGATCACGTCGATGGGAGGGGAGAGAAACTCCACTGATCATCTCTGCCACTCTTATGGTCCTGTGGATTGACCTCTGATCCATTTATCTGCAGCGACCGTACCCCACAGTGACGATGCAGCAGGCCAGGATGCTCTCAATCCAAGTTGATGCAATCACAAAGAAGGCTCGCCAGCGGCTATACTTTGTGAGGTGTCTGAGGAGGTTCATTATGTCATTGACTCTCGTAAATTTCTACCGGTGTACTGTGGAGAGTATTCAGGCTGGTTGCATCACTGCCTGGAAGGAAGGCGCCAACTCTCAGGACAAGAATAAACTCCAGAGGGTTGTTAACTCGGCCTGTGACATCACAAGCACCAGACTTCACTCCATCAAGGACATCTACACGAGGCGGGGTCTTAAGAAGGCAGCCTCCACCACCTAGGCCACGCTCTCTTCACCACTGTTACCATCGGGAAAAAGGTACAGGAGCCTAAAGACGAGCGCTCAGCGGCTGTCATCAGATTCCTGAATGATCAATGAACCAAAGACCCTGCCTTACTTTTCGTGCACGATTATTTTAAATTTACTGATAGTAAAGTGCAAGATGGTTATAATATGAATTTCTGCACTGACGCTGCCACAAAACAATGAATTTTATGACCTGTTCATGACAATAAATTCTGATTCTGAATTCTGGGCTCTTTCCTGACAAATTGAGTGTCCACAAGTTAAGTGAACTCTAAGAAACTTGATGCTCTCCACTACAGTTAGTAGTGTAGAGGAGGTGCTCATTGCCAGTCCTCCTGTTTGTCTCTCTCCCTCTTAATCTGCCCGCACTGCTTGTTAAAGGAGAGTGCAACCATGAATCTCTCTTTCCTTTGTCTCAGTGACACATTTCAGCCTTGACCCCACTGTTGCTGCGCCTTGACCCCCACCCCCCCCCCCCACTTCCATGTTTCAGGTTCCACTCGTGTTGAATTGCAGCCAATTAAAATTCCTCTTTTTCCAACAACCCACGTCTTCTGAGCCATATGTAGCGCTGCCAATATCACACCGGGGTTCTAGTTATATTTACGGAGGTTTCTCGAGAGGAATAAAGACAGAATAATCATAATAATGGCACAAAATTGGAGCGTTGTGTCTAAGTAATGTAGATTGGCAGCAGTATGGTACCATTGTTGTACTGTCAAAATTCACTTGATAACATCATCTCCTTTTATAATTAAATTGTTTTCTTTTCTCGTGTTGTTAAATCAGCTTTGATTCCAGTCAGTGACACTCCAATCTTACTGTGTCCTTATGCAGTTTCGACGTCGACCCTTTGGGAACCTTTTGGTCTCTGCTGTGTACCTGCGGCTTGTTAGATTCCACCAAACACCTGAGCCCCGGCTTCAAAGTGCCTGAGCAAGAAATCTGCCTCTGACAGTTTGACAGGACCCGACTGAGAGCAGAGAGAGAGAGAGAGAGAGAGAGAGAGAGATTTAAAAAAAAATATTTAAATTTAGACATACAGGCCATTTCGGCCCATGAGCCCATGCCGCCCAATATACACCCCATTAACCTACGTTTCGAATGGTGGGAGGAAACTGGAGCCACTGGGGGAAACCCACGCATACATAGGGAGAACGTACAAACCTCTTGCAGACGGCGCGGGATTTGAACCCTGGTCCCAATTGTTGGCGCTGTTAAGACATTGCGCTGACCACTACACCGACTACGCCACCTACTCCAACTGTGCCACCTTTGCCAACTGTGCCATTTCCCCCCGTTCCCTCACACTGCCAGCATTGCTCAGACTGACAGTGCTAAGGTTCGTTTTACATTTTCACGTCAAGAACGCAAGAGACCCAAGCGCTGAATCTGTGCAGCCGAGGCGAGTTAGGTGTCGCATCTGAGCAGGGTCTGCCTCTGACAAAAGTCTGATTTCCAAATTTGTTGGAAGCAGAACGAGATCGATTATCAGGAGTTTAGTCCTCTTCTTAATCGTACCAAGCAGATTAAATGGGAGACAACATTCTTCCCTACCCCCTCCTCCATATGTTCTTTTCAAGTTAAATCGATTGTTTTTAAGTTGAAAGAGCAGGCCTGCTACACAATGAGCTCATAAATAGGCAGCAGGACAAATTGGAAAATAAAAATAAACTGCAGATGCTGAAAATCTGAAATAAAAACAGAAAACTCTTAGCAGGTGCAATCATAAAACTTTACAGCACAGCCCTTCTAGTCTGTGCCAAACTAGTCCCACTGACATAGCCCTCCTTACCCTTCCCACCCTTACCAAATTCTTCTTAAATATGAAAATTGAGCCCGTGTTCACCACTTCAACTGGCAGCTCTCACCACCCCTACCACTCTCTGCATGAAGAAGTTCCCCCTAATGTTACCCCTTGCACCCAATCCATCTCCCTAACCCATGTAACCCAGAAGATTATTCCACAGGTGGGACATGAGGTCGGCCGGAACAAAGAATGTCCATATGCTGGCAACTGGAGGGTTGGTTATCTGACCTCCCAGGCAGGAGGCAGGTCAAAAGTAATTTTCCCATGTCAATCAAGGTCAGGCCTACCCACAGGTAAAGTCACCATCCAAATGGTCCCCTGCTAAGGTTACTTAAATTAAAATTAAAATTTAGACATACAGCCCTGGTAACAGGCCCTTTTGGCCCGCGATCCTGTGCCGCACAATTACACCCAATTGATTTACAACCCCGGTACGCTTTTGAAGGGCGGGAGGAAACTGGGGCCCCTGGGGAAAACCCATGCAGACAATGGGGACAACGTACAAATTCCTGACAAACAGCGCAGAATTCGAACCCCGGCCCCAATTGTTGGAGCTGGAACAGCATTGGGCTAACCGCTATGGCAACTGTACCTACCTTCGGCCGGCCCCCTTACTTGGCTGTGGGTTAAAAACCCAGCATGTGGACACGTTCACTCTCTTCTCCCCTTGAGACCATTCCTGAGTTCCACTCCAGTACGCGAGCCGTGGGTGATGCTGGAGGACTAATTGTAAGGTGTGCGCCGGTAAAGGCTGGGGGCTATTTTGTGGCATCCACTCGGGAGAGACTGTCTATTTCGCTCGGTGTATATTGTAGCTAGAATTATTAACCAGTGTGTTGTGCTACGATTATTATTCATGAATTTGTATCCGGTGTCCATGATTTTTACATTACTGGTTTGCATGTGTCTCCTGGTGTGTATTCCTCCTGCCAGTAAATAGTTTATGGTTCAGTATTCACACGTGCCCAAGACTGTCACTCTTTAAACCCTTCCAACTTGTACCCTCATCCCTGTGGGTCAAACAGCATTGTGGTGAGAGAGAGAGAGAGAGAGAGAGAGAGAGAGAGAGAGAGTGTTAATATTTCAATTGAGAGCAACACCGTTTGCTCTAAACGAGCTTCTTGCAGCCAACTCCCCCAATCACTCCTTCAACAACATGTCCCAGCCTCATCCATTGTCTGGGTGAGGTCAAATATAAACTTGAGGAACAATGCATTATCTTCCTCCTGGACAGCCTTAAACCTGACAGCATGAATGCCATTTCAGTAACCCCTGCCACCCACCTGACCCCCATCAGATTCCATCTCTTCTTTACCCACTGCTGGCCCTATTTCCCCCCTCTCTCTAATTCCCCTCCACCATCCTCATGATATCTTTCCCGCCACCTGTCTCGCCATCTTTCACCCCTTTCAATCCTATACCCTATTACCTCTGCGCCCCTCCCTCAGCTTCTTTCCCCTTCATGTAAGTAATATCATCCCCCTTCACTCTCAGATCTGAAATGTTGACTGACCATGTCCTCCATGGATGTTTCCTGACCTGCTGAGTTCATCCATCAACTCTATTCTTTGCTGAATATGTTGGTTTATTCAGAAGGCATCATCAGGCAGAAAATACCACATAAAATGCTGATCAAATTGGAGCTCTTGGCAAACTCAGAGAACTCTTCCCATGGAAGGACGATTGCATGGGACAACAGAACTTGGGATCATCAACATCACATTACATTCTTTTTGGATACTGTGATGTTTATTTTAATGTAATAAAGAAACGGGTTCTTTTATAACAACTATATTAGCTGCAGTACTCACAACCTCATGGAGGCATCCATTTTGAATCTACTCTTAGCTGCAACAACTCATCTCTGACTCCCTCTAGTGGTCAGGATTATGACTAGCACTCTTTCATTACACCCTCTTTCCTTGTGATGTTTCATCTAACAAATGACACAGTAATGTAGTATTTATTTCAATTCTAATTTCAACACAAACGGAAACACAACATCAGCAGCACAAACTTTTTAAGTGTGCAGTTATTTTTCTTTTAGAGATTCAGTCTGTCAGGTGTTTTGATAACGTGTGTGGATCTTTTTAACACAGGTGCTCATGTCGGTTCTGCTGGTCCATGACTGTCAAGCATGGGTGGTATTTCCTCTGCTGCTGTGCAGCCTGGATCTTCTACATTTGTCTGTTCCCACAGTGTTTTTTGCATTTTCAGCAGGCTCTTTAGATTCCTCCTCAGTATTTGACCATCCTCTGTTCTGACAGTGGAGGATCTTAGATTTACTTCTTGGATTTACTTTTGGTCCCAAGTGTTGGAATCTCTGAGTCACATGGTGTCAAGTTGGGCCAGTGGCCCTAAGCTTCTTGCTGACTTGTCATTGGACAAACAGTGTATTCAACTGAGCAGCATGCTTGGCATAACGGTTAGTGCAACGCCTTTACAGCGACATCGATCGGGACCGGACCGGGGTTCGAGTCCCCACACTATCTGTAAGGAGTTTGTATGTTCTCCCTGTGTCTGCATGGGATTTTTTTTTTTACCAGGGGTTCCAGTTTCCTCCCACCATTATGCATCAGGGATGTAGGTTAATGGGGTGTAAATTGGCTGGCACATACTTGTGGGCCAAGATAGCCTGTCACTGTCAAAATTTAAAATTAAATGCACAGTATTTTGTTCATGCAGTTTTATTTTTTCAGAAGCCTAGGGATGCATCCAATTTAGTGAAAAACTTTGCACCAACCATCTCACTTGTAATTTCATCCCCGGTTGGAATCTGACAATGTTCCCTCTTTATATTGGCATTCACGTCTTTTGAATGGTCTTTTGGTGTTGGCAATGTTGGATGGGGGGAGGAGGGGCAAGGCGCCACTTTTGAAGAATTTGTTCAGGGGGAGTCCCCTGCTTCCCCTTTCGCTATGCCACTGACTCTAAGGAGGTGATAGACAGAATATGTAAAGGCACCCAGAATGCTGGAGGAACTCAGCTGGTCATAGGAGTGAAGATATGTGGCTGACATTTTGGGCTTCAGCCCTTCAAGATATAAGTGAAGACCTAGAAGGGGTCAGAATAAAGACTGAGGACTGGCAGGGGAAGGTGTTAATTGGATATGATAAGAGGAGAGGTGAGAATTGATTTTGGCTCTGTGAAAGGAGACAGAGGGAAAGGGAAGAGAAAGAGAGGGAGAGAGACAGAGCTGGGGGATAGGCGGGCAGTGTTCAATGGAGACCGGAGAAGTCATTGTTAATGCCATCCATTTGGCGTGAGCCCAAGCGGATGTTGAGGCGTTTTTCTTCCAATTTGCAGGTGGTTTCAGTCCGGCAGTGCATGAGACCACGGGGAAACATTTCAGCAAGGGAAGGGGGCGGGAAATTGAAATGGGCGGCCAGTGGGAGATCCATTCTATGGCGGCGGGCAGAGGCAAGGTGCTCGACTTAGCGAAACAGAGTATTCCCTATGTTGGATGGTTTGTGCTGAACCGTTGCTTTGCCTGGCAGGTTTATGACTGGAACACCCTAGGTAATTTTAATGTGGCATTTGCAGGAATGCTTGTCTGAGACATGGTACTTTGGAGCAGAGGAGGGACCAAAGTGGGAACACACTGGGACTTTTGAGAATAGAATGCAGAATTGCAATAAAACCTTGGATTTGCGTCAATCTTTATTACTCGATGAATCAATCACTCATCCTGTTCTCAAGTGTGGGATGGTTTTCTACCTCATGGGACAACATTAATCAGTTGGAATCCACTGCGTTCAGGCTTGAGCGATCTGGAGAGAACAAGAGAAAGCCGTCTGCATCTCCATGGCAACCAGTTAACAGGACGCAGGAGAAGTCTCCCTGATGGCTAAATTCCCAGTCATCATTACAAAAATTCAGTGGTAGTTCTGTATCAGCCAGGAGTCCCAGGGTCAGGATTTAGAGTCGATAATTTGTCGCTGTAAAATAAAATGGATCTTTCCGTTTATGAATAAAGAAAATAGGAGACTTTGGTGGAAAAGGAGATGACTTCCAAAGGGCTAGCACAGGCAGGATGGACTCAATGCTTTCGGTCACATTCTCTAAGCCCTTGAAATCAATTGGCCGTCCATCCCCATGAATGGTGAGTCTTTGTCCCTGGTCAATCTCTGAGGGGTCTTTGTGCTGAGGATTGTACAGGACCGAGCAGTCGATGTTTCCCCCTGTTGAGGCCACATTCATTATCCTAGTGGATCGCGCCTATGGTGGGTTAGATACACCAAGCTTTGGCTGGGGATTATCTACTCACCATTAAGTAGAATGGGAAACTTATGTTCATGAGTAATGTTTCCAGTCTATCCCGGTTCAAAGATCAGATTTATTGGCAGAGTACATACATGACATCACATGCAACCCTGCATGTGTGGTACCACTCAACGGACTGATCTAGCTCCCTCCTGTTTTCAGGGACCACCAACAAATTCATATACTCCATGTCCCCATTTCCAGGACAGGTTTTACACCCAATCACCAACTGGTTCTTACTGGTGTTTCATACTGCAGTTTACCCTTGGACCCAGAGTATATAAAGAATTATGAAAAGTTAAAAATGGGGTTAAGTTTCTTTCCGTGGGGAATGCTTGCTGGAGTTGTATGGCCTGTGTAATGTTATAAATCTTGCCCACTGGCCATGTCACATACTACACATCAGTTACACAGGTCACATTTTACCCATCTCTGCTTTCCAAAGGGACATCTCCCTCCGCAAATCCCTTCCCTACAATCGCCCCCTCAGTACCTGCCCCAGTGTCCGTAAGAAGTGCGACACATGCACCTCCTCCCTCTCTACCTCATCGAGGGTTCAGAAGTGGAGAGGGTCAAGAACTTCAAATTCCTGGGTATCAACATCTCTGAGGATCTGTCCTGGAACCTCTACGCTGATGCAATCACAAAGAAGGCTCACCAACAGCTATATTTTGTGAGGTGGCTGAGGAGATTCGGTTCGTCACCGAAGACTCTTGTAAACTTCTACAGGTGGACCACGGAGAGCATTCTGGCTGGTGGCTTCTCTGCCTAATTCGGAGGTGCCAACTCTCAGGACAAGAATAAACTCCAGACATCACAGGTACCAGACCTCACATCATCTAGGACATCGAAATGAGGCGGTGTCTTAAAAAAGCAGCCTCGATCCTCAAAGACCCCCCCCCCCCCCATCACCCAGGCCGGGCCCTCTTCACTGCTACCATTGGGGAAAAGGTACCGGAGCCGAAAGTCAAGCACTCAGCGGCACAAGGATAGCTTCTTTCCCGCTGCCATCAGATTTCTGAATGATCAGTGAACCAAAGACACTGCCTTACTTTTCATACATTATTATTTTTTTTTATATAGTAATGTTTGCAATATGATACTGCCATAAAACACCAAATTTCATGACTTGTTCATGACAATAAATTTTGATTCTGATTTTGGAGTCAAGCTAATCTTTAACTGAATTTTATCTCATCATTATTTCACCCTATTGGAGAAATTCCCTGATCCTAATCTCATCTCTGATGATCAGGATCTGGAGATTTCGACGATAGGGTGAAATGAGGATGAGTGATTAGAGTCATGAAGTTCTTCCTTGCTGCAACCAAACTGAAGACCCCAATGAGCGTGGGTTGTCGACAAAACTTCCTCCTCACGGGTCACCAACATAGGCATAACACAAGGCAAGATCAGATGAAGCTTTGTACAGTAAAACCCCTGGTGTCTGGCACCTATGGGGATTGGTAAATGCATAGACACCTGCTGAGTGATCGGCGAACTAATGGCGAAGAGCGCCGATTTTTAAACGTCCGTATTTTTTACCTTTTTGTTTCCTGCAATTTTTTTCTGGTTGCTTGAGTTTGCCAGCTATTTGAATTCTGGATACTAAGGGTTTTACTGTCTAATGGCAGCAGTTCTGGATGTAACCTGGACCTGAATGTTAATAAAACAAAAGAAATGGTTGTCGAGTTCAGTTGGGGGGGGGGGGTCACTCTCCGCTGACCATGGACGGTCGTCAAGAGTACTTGGTGTGCACTTTGCGGAGAATCTCATCTGGTCCCTCAACACCAGCTCCATAGCCAAGAAACCCCAGCAACATCTCCACTGCCTGCGAAGGCTGAGGAAAGTTCATCTCCCACCTCTCCATCCTCAGGATATATCGAGAGCATCTAGGGCACCTGCATCTATGGTTTGGGCTGTTAGATCCTGTGGAGTCAGTGGAGAAGATGATCGGGGTGTTTTCCGATCATGACAGACATCTACAACACTCGATGTACGCAGAAGGCAAATAATATTGTGAAGAACTCCATACACGTAAACTTTTCTCCCTTCTGCCATCTGGGAGGAAGCACCAATACGTTCGGTCCCACACGTTCAGATTGTGCAACAGTTTTAACCCCAGGCCATCAGGCTTCTCAATTCCTCGAACATATGTGTAGTAGCATATAAAGGATTTTTATTGTATTACGACTAATATTTAACTCATTTATATAAATCTCCTCCACGGTCCTGGAGAAAGGCTATCTCGTCTTTACTATGCATTGCATTAGTAGTTATGGCATGAACAACAAATAAAGGTGACGACTTGACATTGCCAAGCCAGTCATTCAGCCATGTCCCCTGACCTGCACACCTTAATAATTCACCACTCATACTGTGAGTACAATTAAACACAGTTCATCGATTGGAATTCTGGAACCCTCTCCCTTCATTTGGAGCTCCGATGGTTGGAAGCGGGGAGGGTACAGAGGTGCCAACTCCCAGGACAGGAAGAAATTCCTAGAGGGTTATTAACTCAGCCTGTGATATCACGGGCACCAGTCTTCACTCCATTGAGGTCATCTACAAGAGGCGGCTTCTTATGGCAGCACGGTTTAGCGCAACGCCTTTACTGCACCAGCGATCGGAACTGGACTTGGGTTCGAATCCTGCGCTGTCCATAAGGAATTTGCACGTTCTCCCTGTGTCTGTGTGGGTTTTCTCCAGGGGTTCCGGTTTTCTCCCACCCTTCAAAAAAGTACCGGGGTGTAGGTTCATGGGGTGTAAATTGGGGGACCACGGACTTGAACTGATCTGTCACAGTGCTGTAGATCTAAATTTAAATTTTAAAAAAACTTTAAGAAAGCAGCCTCTATCCTGAAGGCCCCCACCCCTCCCCCAGGCTGTGCCCTCTTCTCTCTGCTACCATCGGGAAGGAGGTACAGGAGCTTAAAGACGAGCACTCAGCCGCACAAGGACAGCTTCTTCCCTGCTGCCATCAGATTCCTGAATGATCAATGAACCACAGGCACTGCCTCACTTTAACTTTTCATGCACCAATTTTTATTTATTTTTGTAAGGTGGGTTATGTGAAAGTTTGCACAGTGAGATCCTGCTGCAAAACCACACCTTTTTGTGACTTGTTCATGTCAATAAATTCTGATTCTGAAATTGGGAGCAGAAATTTGGGTTATATTATGTCCAAAGCACTGGGGAATGGGACACCAAAAGAGATGAGCATTTCCTGGCCCGCCCACTTTGGCTGGAGCCCCTGAAGACGTGCGGCTTTCTGGGAGAAGCTGAAGAGCGAAGGCCTGGGAACAATGAAGGGAAATACCTCTCCATCAAAGAATGACTAAGTCCTTGTCAAAGGTGATGGAAATAGAAGGGAGGTTTTGCAGCATAATCGGTGTGGGATAGCTTTATTTCAGAGCACTTCAGAACCCTTTCTTCATCAGCTTACAAAGTCTGCCGTATCTCCAAGAGGAAACATTGACGGAATTCCACTTGTCTCTCGCTCTGCTGGCTGCTTGACATCTGACATGGTGCTCTGACAACTCAACGAGCTTGCCTTCGCTTTGAAAGAGTAGTTTCCTGAGCTTCCAGTTACTCTATTCCTTCCAGTCGAGTGAACGATCTTTACTTGAACATTTCGAGCCACAACACTGGATAAAAATGCTGGAGGAACTCAGCCAGTTTTGTAGCATCCTTAGAAAGCCAGACTGAGACCACTGTTACGAGCCCAAAGAACCCCAAACCCCAGCAGCACTAGATATTCACCCCAACAAGTAGTTACTTAAACAAAAGTTGTTTTTAATTATCTTTAAAGATGAAAACAGAATCAAACTTGAACTTATCTCTATTGACTTACTTAATCTACTTAACCCCCCTCTGATTCGTGTGTGTAATGTGTAGAAAAGTTCTTTGGCTCACAGTCCAATCTCACTGGTTGCAGTTCTTGTACTCTGCCCAGATGTTAGCATTAATAAAGTTCACCAGGCTTTGGTGTTTAACAGGTAAATGGTTACCACTCAGGAAGTTTCTTGTTGGTTTTCAGAGAGAGAGTTTTCTTGTTCCAGAATAGCCACTCCAGTGCCTCGCTGATGAAACTTGCCCCCTTTCAGGGTTCTGGAGATGATAACCTCTTTCTTTCAGGTCACCATAGAGTTCCTTTCTGTTTCCCCTATCCCAAGGGAAACCCCGGACAGCCAGTCCTCTCCTTTGACCAGGTCGTCTTCCAAAGCTTGCCAGCTTGTCCCCCTGGAACCGGAGTCTGTGTCTCTCCTCTCTCTCACTCCCTCCCACACTGAGAGCAAAGCTTGTTCTGTTCTTGCCTGCAAAGATCACATGCTCTTCCAGGCAGCAACCTGTTTTCCAGACAAACTGCTGCTGTATATTGCTGCATTGTTGCCTTTTGCAAATAACAGTCCATGATGAGTCTCTTGCAAAAGCTCCTGCAAAAATTCTGTTTTCCAGTGTTTGTGTGTGACCTGCTCTAACAAACCTCTCAATTTATCTCCCAAACACCTCTATATACTCCGTCACATTACCCACAAATTGGAGGAACAGCATTTCATCTTTCGTTGGGGCACCCTCCAACCGGATGGCATTAACATCGATTTCTCTGGTTTCCATTAAAACACCCTCCTCCTTTCCCCATCGCCTTTTTCCCAGCTCTCTCTCCCTCTCCCTCTTTCTCTTCCCTTTCCTCTCTGTCTCCTTTCACAGAACCAAAATCAGTTCTCACCTCTCCTCTTATCACATCCAATTAACACCTTTTGTGGGTCTGGACTCCTCCCCTGGCTGGTCTTCAGCCTTTATTCTGATGCCTTCCTATTCTTTGCTTATCCCTTAAAGAAGGGGTCAGGGCTGAAATGTCAGCAATATTGTCTTTACTCCCTCTGGACGCTGTGAGACTGGTCGATCTCCTCCAGCATTTCTGTGTTTTTACCACAATCACAGCGTCTGCAGACTTTTCATGTTTCACTCCACAACACTGGATGTCATTGTGAAGCAACATCGGGAGAATGGGAATCCAAGTCTTGGCCAAGGTCACATCGAGTCTCTCGGGTGGCACGGTTACAGCACCAGTGACCTGGGTTCGAATCCAGCACTCTCTGTAAGGAGCTTGAAGGTTTTCTACGTATCTGCGTGCATTTCCTCTGGGTGCTTCGGTTTCCTCTGTACAGAGGGTTAGAAGCTGAAAACATTACAGCACAGAAACAGGCCCTTTGTCCCTCTAGTCTGTGCCAAACTATTTTTCTGCTTTATCCCACTGACCTGCACCCAGTTCATAGCCTCCATACCCCTCCCATCCATGTACCTGTGCAAATTCTACTACAATGTTAAAATTGACCCTTTCATCTGGCAGCTTGTTGCACACTCCCACTACTCTTTCTGTGTGAAGATGTTCCCCTTAAACTTTTCCCCTTTCTCCCTTAACCCATGTCCTGTGGTTTGCATCTCAACTACCCGCAGTGGAAAAAGCCGACCTACATTTACTCAGTCTACACCCCTCATCATTTTAAATACCTCTGTCAAATCTTTTATGCTCCAGGGAATAAAGTCCTAATCTGTTTAACTTTTTTCTGTTGTAGGTTAATTTAAATTTAGACATACAGTATGGTAACAGGACATGACCCTGTTCTGCCCAATTATATTCAATTGACCTTCAACTCCGGTACGATTTGAAGGGTTGGAGTATTGACCATTAAAAGGCCTGAGTAGTGAAACAGTCAGGCTTTTAACAGGTAAAGACTGGAGCAAACAACCATCCACCTCCTTGACTGATCAGAACAGAAGAAAGAGGAGTGGCCTGCAAGGGGCTATGGGTAGGATTGGACTCGGGAGGCGAGATAGCAGCCAATCACGGTGTAACAGTAGTTTACCATGGGGAGGAAACAGGAGCACCCAGAGGCATGGGCTCATGGGCAGGAAGGGGCTGGTACGGGCTCTAAGGGCCTGTTACCGCACTATATGTCTAAATTAATAAAAACAATAAAAAAAAAATCATTTGTATGAAGCAGTGAGCCAGATATGGTTGCTGACCCATGGTTGTTGAAAGGCATGAGTGAAGTTGACACGCAAACACCACTCAAGAAAAGACCTGAAGGGTTTGTCCTTTGAAGAGTGATTCGCAGGACACCCTAGACTTTAGAAGAAGGAGAGCTGGTTCCATTGATGGAATACCAGCCTTCACTGCCAGAGGGAAATAATTTAGGAGCAGGAATGCTACGCTGCAACTGTACAAGGTTCTGATGAGGCTGCATCTGGAATACTGCGCGCAGTTCTTGTAATGAGAGTGATCATTGAAATGTAGAAACATAGAAAAATAGGTGCAGGAGTCGGCCATTTGGGCCTTCAAGCCTACACCGCCATTCAATGTGATCATGGCTGTGTTGGCCTATTAGGTTCACAGCTCTTTGACATGTAATGTGTGGCCCATGGAGATACGTTGTGCGAGCCAGGAAACGTACGAACCGGCGCTCACCATGGTAGTGTGAGTGGGCGTGGCTTCTACTCGCGCCATTGTTGTGTGCCTCTCAAACATCTGAAGCTTATCGTGTGTGGCTCTTGCATTAAGCAAGTTTGGCCACCCCTGGCCTATTACAAGAACAGCATCCAGTCATCATTTGAAAAATCCGCCAATCCACAGCCTCCAAGGCCTGCCGTGTGCCTGACGATAGGAGTAAAAACATGCAGAAATGCTGGAGGAACTTGGCCCATCTTGCGGAGGCAAGGATATATTACAGAGGTTTCGGGCCCGTGCCTTGTGTATGGCTTTACTACAATCCCAGTGCCTGCAGACTTTGGTGTTCCATTCTGCCTGATTTTTGGAGCTCCGTGGCATGTGGCTGACTCCGAAATTACCGCTGTGAAAACCCCTTGTGAAAATCTTTAATGCAACCATTACTCACAAAGGCAATCAATGTGTTTGAGCACCTTCACAACAGGGGCTTGTACTCACTCAAGAACACTGGAGAGAGATGACATTCCGACCCTTTACCAAGAAGTGGAGGATTTCCAGACATGGAAAATATTCCCTTTATCCGGACGACTCTCACTTGAAAATTCAGCGTATCAGTGCATATATTCAATATCAATATCTCATGATATTGGGAGGGGGTGAGCTCAATTGTTTGCATTAGAATATCTTATTCCTTCTTTATGAGGTCGGGCAGAGACTGAGTGAAGCATCGAAGAGGCCTGTGGATGTTGGTTTTTATCCTTTCTGATGAAGCTGGTCTCTTGTGTTAACTGTGGTTTCAGTCTCAGGCCCCGCACCTGAAACTCCTTAACTCCTCCCAGGATTTGTAAAAATATCATACATGATATGCATGAGCACACAGACTGGCACATAATAGCACACACACACACTCACACACACTCATTCACACACACACACACACACACACACACACACACACACACATACACAGACACACACTCACACACACATACACACACACACACACACACACACACACACACACACACACACACACACACACACACACACACACACACACACACACAGAGTCTCTCTTTCTCTCACTCATGTAAGGCACATGTGCATGGACACCTGAACACACTTGCATGAAAATACACACAAATACATTTCAATGCACCTGAACATACAAAATGCCTGTACATACATGGCTGGAGTGTAAACACACAGGCAGTCACACATTCCGATGAATTAATGCATACACACCTGCACAATCATTCAAACATACTCGCCACAGGCACATGCACCGCCATGTACATATACCTTCAAGCACTTCAGAGATTCACGTACATACATGCGCACCTCCAGAGATCAGGCCCTTTAATGGAGATACATAACCTGTTTTGCACTTGAAAAAGACTTCGAATTTTTATGAATCTGGATTTGAAATTCTAATTGCAACTATTTCTGACCAGGGCTATTTTCATCCTTTCTCTGTTGTGAATAGGCCGAGGTAAATGAAAGGGACCTTGGCATAAATGAAGAGCCGAAGATCATGAGTTCCAGGCGAACCGGATACCACTTACTCAACTCAAGCACAGTCCTCATAAAGAATACAGCCCTTTTAATCACAAGCCTCATCTCCATTCCTCAGTTGGGCTTTAATTTTCCGATATCAGTTTTATTTCATGAGATTATTCAACTGCACATCCAGGACTTTGAAGAACCCAGATATTAAAGTGTTAGAGAAAAATCAGACGTTTTGATTTCTGGTGGAAGATCAGAGCAGAGTTTTTAAATCCTCCCTTTTTCCTTTTGAAAATTAAAGGCGACAAAATTATTGAATGCACGAAATTATCATGAAAGAAGTGGATTGAATGAAAAGAGGTATTTCGTTTTTGCAGCTGAATGAGTCCTTAGGAACCAAACTGGTTCTATCCCCACAAGCCTTTGCTGGTGGGGAAAGCTCCCCTCTTGAGTCTACGCACAGAAAGTGCCCCCTTTCATGCCGTTTTACTTAAAACCTGGAATGATAAGAGCTGATTAGCTTTCGAGTGAAACCTGAAAGTCTGCAGACGCTGAGATGGTAGTGAAAACGCACGGTAAATGCTGGGGGAACTTGGCCAGTCTCGCAGCGCCCGTAGGAGGTAAAGATATTTTCCCGACGTTTCGGGTCTTCAAGGTTTCAGCAAAAGCGTGGCAAGGTTCTTCAGATAAGTGCAATTTTGACACTGTAAAGCACTGGCAAGACCTCACTTGGGCAATTTTGGGCGCTGCCGTTGGAGAGGGTTCAGAGTAGATTTGCTGGAATGAAGTAAAGTGTTAGCATATGAGGAATGATTTGTCAGCTCTTGGACTGGACTCGGTGCAGAAGGACGAGGGGAGATCTTATCGAGGCTTTTCGAATGCTGAAAGGCCTGGATAGATGTGATAAGGTTATTTCCCACAGTAGGGGATTCCAGGACAAGATGGGTAATTTCAGGATAAAAGTGCATCAATTTAAAATAGAGATGAACAAAATATTTCTTTAGTAAGAGGGTCACGAGTCTGTTGCCACAGGCGGCTGTGGAAGTGAGGTCGTTGGGTGTATTTACGGCAGAGATTGACAGGTATTTGATTAGTCAGGGCATCAAGGGTTACGGGAGAAGGCCTAGGAGTGGGGCTGAGTGGGATCAGCTCATGATTAGAATGGCAGAGTGGACTCGATGGGCCGATGGGTCGACCTGCTCCGATATGTGATCTTGTGATTGTGAAGATGGTTGGGCTCCCCTTTTCCTTGTACCTTGTAGAAGGTGCGTTGATTATATTTCGAGATTGGGATTGTATGTGGTAAGAGGTGGTGGCCCTTAGCTCTGCCATGTTTTGTTCGCTCATTCAAGTGTATCATCACATGTTCCAAGATGCAGTGTTAGAGGTTGCTTTGCAAGCAGTCCAGTGAGACATCTCATGCATAGTACAAGTAGGACTCAATGGAAAAGTGCAGTTACAGAGGAAGATCCGTTGGTTTAGAGCAGTGATTCTCAACCTTTATCTTTCCACTCACATCCCACTTTAAGTAATCCCCGTGCCATCGGTGCTCTGTGATTAGTAAGGGATTGCTTAAGAGTAGGACGTGAGTGGAAAGAAAAAGGTTGAAAACCACTGTTTTAATCATCCCTCATTGGCTCGTTTTGTGCACAGTTTCAGAACTCCAAAGGAAATGGACCAATGACAATTTCGCTCAAGCATAATATTTCATTAACAATTGGGTCTAGAGCAGCGATTCTCAACCTTCCCCAGTCACATCCCACCTTAAGTAATCCCTTATTAATCACAGAGCACCGATGGCACAGGGTGAAAACCACTGGTGTAGAGCAACAGCAAGATCATTTTACTATTTGGGGGGGGTTCATTCAAGAGGCTGATAACAGTGGGAAAGAAGCTCTCCTTGAATCTGCTGGAACGTGAGGGGAGGGGAAGAAGAAAGAGTGTGGCTGAAGTGGGACAAGTCTTTTAATTTGCTGGCTACTTTTCCAAGGCG
>NC_091481.1:55028224-55030724 GCF_036971445.1 Narcine bancroftii | reverse complement strand
TGTGTGTGAGTGAGTATGGGTGTGTGTGTGGGTGTGTGAGTGAGTATGAATGTGTGTGTGTATGTGTGTGTGTGTGAGGGAGTATGGGTGTGTGTGTGGGTGTGTGAGTGAGTGTGTGTGTGTGTGAGTGAGTATGGGAGTGTGTGTGTGTGAGTGAGTATGGCTGTGTGGGTGTGTGAGTGAGTGTGTATGTGTGTGTGTGAGTAAGTATAGATGTGTGTGTGATAGTGTGTGTGTGTGTGAGTGAGTATGTGTGTGTGTGTGTGTGTGTGTGTGTGTGTGTGTGTGTGTGAGAGTGAGTATGGTGTGTGTGTTTGTGTGCATGAGTATGGGTGATTGTGTGTGTGTGTGTGTGTGAGTGAGTATGGGTGTGTGTGTGGGTGTCTGAGTGAGTATGGGTGTGTGTGTGTGTGTGTGTGAGTGAGTATGGGTGTGTGTGTGGGTGTCTGAGTGAGTATGGGTGTGTGTGTGTGTTTGTGTGTGTGTGTGTGTGTGTGTGAGTGTGAGTGAGTATGGTGTGTGTGTGTGTGTGTGAGTGAGTATGGGTGTGTGTGTGCGTGTGTAAGTGAGTATGGGTGAGTGTGTGTTTGTGTGTGTGTGTGTGAGTGAGTATGGGTGTGTGTGTGTGTGTGAGTGAGTATGGGTTTGTGTGTGTGAGTGAGTATGTGTGTGTGTGTGTGTGTGAGTGAGTATGGTGTGTGTGCGTGTGTGAGTGAGTATGGGTGTGTGAGTGAGTATGGGTGTGTGAGTGAGTATGGGTGTGTGAGTGAGTCTGGGTGTGTGTGTGTTTGTGTGTGTGTGTGAGTGAGTATGGGTGTGTGTGTGTGAGTGAGTATGAGTGTGTGTGTGTTTGAATGTGTGTGTGTTTGAGTGAGTATGGGTGTGTGTGTGGGTGTCTGAGTGAGTATGTGTGTGTGTGTGTGTGTGTTTGTGTGTGTGTGAGTGAGTATGGGTGTGTGTGTGTGTGTGAGTGAGTATGGGTGTCTGTGTGGGTGTGTGTGTGTGAGTGAATATGGGTGTGTGAGTGAGTGTGTGTGTATGTGTGTGAGTGCGTCTGGGTGTGTGTGTGTTTGTGTGTGTGTGAGTGAGGATGGGTGTGTGTGTGTGTGTGTGTGTGAGAGTGAGTATGGGTGTCTGAGTGAGTATGGGTGTGTGTGTGTGTGTGAGTGAGTATGGGTGTGTTTGTGGGTGTCTGAGTGAGTATGGGTGTGTGTGTGTGTGTGAGTGAGTATGGGTGTGTGTGTGGGTGTCTGAGTGAGTATGGGTGTGTGTGTGTGTGTGTGTGTGAGTGTGAGTGAGTATGTTGTGTGTGTGTGTGAGTAGGTATGTGTGTGTGTGTGAGTGAGTATGGTGTGTGTGTGTGTGAGTGAGTATGGGTGTGTGTGTGTGTGTGTGAGTGAGTATGGGTGTGTGTGTGGGTGTGTGAGTGAGAATGAGTGTGTGTGTGTTTGTGTATGTGTGTGTGTGAGTGAGTATGGGTGAGTGAGTATGGGTGTGTGTGTGTGTGAGTGAGTATGTGTGTGTGTATGTGTGTGTGTGTGAGTGAGTATGGGTGTGTATGTGTGAGTGAGTATGTGTGTGTGTGTGTGTGAGTGAGTGAGTATGTGTGTGTGTGTGTGAGTGAGTATGGGTGTGTGTGTGAGTGAGTATGGGTGTGTGTGTGTGTGAGTGAGTATGGGTGTGTGTGTGTGTGTGAGTGAGTATGGGTGTGTGTGTGTGAGTGAGTATGGGTGTGTGTGTGGGTGTGTGAGTGAGTATGAGTGTGTGTGTGTTTGTGTATGTGTGTGTGTGAGTGAGTATGGGTGAGTGAGTATGGGTGTGTGTGTGTGAGTGAGTATGTGTGTGTGTATGTGTGTGTGTGTGAGTGAGTATGTGTGTGTGTGTGAGTGAGTATGTGTGTGTGTGTGAGTGAGTGAGTATGTGTGTGTGTGTGTGTGTGTGTGTGTGTGTGTGTGTGAGTGAGTATGGGTGTGTGTGTGTGTGTGTGAGTGAGCATGGGTGTGTGTGTGGGCGTGTGAGTGATTATGGGTGTGTGTGTTTGTGTGTGTGTGAGTGTGAGTGAGTATGGGTGTGTGTGTGTGTGTGAGTGAGTATGGGTGTGTGTGTGTGTGTGTGAGTGAGTATGGGTGTGTGTGTGGGTGTGTGAGTGAGTATGGGTGTGGGTGTGTGTGTGTGAGTGAGTATGGGTGTGTGTGTGTGTGAGTGAGTATGGGTGTGCGTGTATGTGTGTGTGAGTGAGTGTGGGTGTGTGTGTGAGTGAGTATGTGTGTCTGTGTGGGTGTGTGAGTGAGTGTGTGTGTGTGTGAGTATGGGTGTGTGCGTGTGTGAATGAGTATGGGTGTGTGTGTGTGAGTGAGTATGGGTGTGTGTGTGGGTGTGTGAGTGAGTATGAATGTGTGTGTGTATGTGTGTGTGTGTGAGGGAGTATGGGTGTGTGTGTGGGTGTGTGAGTGAGTGTGTATGTGTGTGAGTGAGTATGGGAGTGTGTGTGTGTGAGTGA
>NC_091481.1:55015724-55018224 GCF_036971445.1 Narcine bancroftii | reverse complement strand
GTGTGAGTGAGTATGGGTGTGTGTGTGTGTGTGAGTGAGTATGGGTGTCTGTGTGGGTGTGTGAGTGAGTGTGTGTGTGTGAGTGAGTATGGGTGTGTGAGTGAGTATGGGTGTGTGTGTGAGTGAGTATGGGTGTGTGTGTATGGGTGTCTGAGTGAGTATGGGTGTGTGTGTGTGTGAGTGAGTATGGGTGTGTGTGTGTGTGAGTGAGTATGGGTGTGTGTGTGTGTGAGTGAGTATGGGTGTGTGTGTGTGTTTGTGTGTGTGTGTGTGTGTGAGTGTGAGTGAGTATGGTGTGTGTGTGTGTGAGTGAGTATGGGTGTGTGTGTGGGTGTCCGAGTGAGTATGGGTGTGTGTGTGTGTGTGAGTGAGTATGGGTGTGTGTGTGGGTGTCTGAGTGAGTATGGGTGTGTGTGTGTGTTTGTGGGTGTGTGTGTGTGAGAGTGAGTATGGGTTTGTGTGTGTGTGAGTGAGTGAGTGTGTGTGTGTGTGTGTGTGTGAGTGAGTATGGGTGTGTGTGTGTGTGTGTGAGTGAGTATGGGGGTATGTGTGGGTGTCTGAGTGAGTATGGTGTGTGTGTGTGTGTGTGTGTGTGTGTGAGTGAGTATGGGTGTGTGTGTTTGTGTGTGTGTGAGTGAGTATGGGTGTGTGTGTGTGTGTGTGAGTGAGTATGGCGGTGTGTGTGGGTGTCTGAGTGAGTATGGGTGTGTGTGTGTGTGTGTGTGTGTGAGAGAGTATGGGTGTGTGTGTGGGTGTCTGAGTGAGTATGGGTGTGTGTGTGTGTGAGTGAGTATGGGTGCGTGTGTGGGTGTCTGAGTGAGTATGGGTGTGTGTGTGTATGTGTGTGTGTGTGTGAGTGTGAGTGAGTATGGTGTGTATGTGTGAGTGAGTATGGTGTGTGTGTGTGTGAGTGAGTGTGGGTATGTGTGTGTGTGTGAGTGAGTATGGGTGTGTGTGTGTGTGTGTGAGTGAGTATGTGTGTGTGTGTGTGTGTGAGTGAGTATGGTGTGTGTGTATGTGTGAGTGAGTATGGGTGTGTGTGTGTGCGAGTGAGTATGGGTGTGTGTGTGGGTGTGAGTGAGTATGGGTGTGTGTGTGTGTGAGTGAGTATGTGTGTGTGTGTGTGAGTGAGTATGGGTGTGTGTGTGGGTGTGTGAGTGAGTATGAGTGGGTGTGTGTGTTTGTGTGTGTGTGTGTGTGTGTGAGTGAGTATGGGTGAGTGAGTATAGGTGTGTGTGTATGTGTGAGTGAGTATGTGTGTGTGTGAGAGTGAGTATGTGTGTGTGTGTGAGTGAGTATGGGTGTGTGTGTGTGAGTGAGCATGGGTGTGTGTGTGGGCGTGTGAGTGAGTATGGGTGTGTGTGTTTGTGTGTGTGTGTGTGTGAGTGTGAGTGAGTATGGGTGTGTGTGTGTGTGAGTGAGTATGTGTGTGTGTGTGTGTGCGAGTGAGTATGGGTGTGTGTGTGGGTGTGTGAGTGAGTATGGGTGTGTGTGTGTGTGAGTGAGTATGGGTGTGTGTGTGTGAGTGAGTATGGGTGTGTGTGTGGGTGTGTGAGTGAATATGTGTGTGTGTGTGTGTCTGAGTGAGTGAGTGTGTGTGTGTGTGTGCATGTGTATGTGTGTGAGTGAGTATGGGTGTGTGTGTGTTTGTGTGTATGTGTGTGTGTGAGTAAGTATAGGTGTGTGTGTGTGTGTGAGTGAGTATGTGTGTGTGTGTGTGTGTGTGTGTGTGTGTGTGTGTGTGTGTGTGAGAGTGAGTATGATGTGTGTGTGTTTGTGTGCATGAGTATGGGTGATTGTGTATGTGTGTGTGTGTGTGTGTGAGTGAGTATGGGTGTGTGTGTGGGTGTCTGAGTGAGTATGGGTGTGTGTGTGTGTGAGTGAGTATGGGTGTGTGTGTGGGTGTCTGAGTGAGTATGCGTGTGTGTGTGTTTGTGTGTGTGTGTGTGTGTGTGAGTGTGAGTGAGTATGGTGTGTGTGTGTGTGTGAGTGAGTATGGGTGTGTGTGTGCGTGTGTGAGTGAGTATGGGTGAGTGTGTGTTTGTGTGTGTGTGTGTGTGAGTGAGTATGGTTGTGTGTGTGTGTGTGTGAGTGAGTATGGGTTTGTGTGTGTGAGTGAGTATGTGTGTGTGTGTGTGTGAGTGAGTATGGTGTGTGTGCGTGTGTGAGTGAGTATGGGTGTGTGAGTGAGTATGGGTGTGTGAGTGAGTATGGGTGTGTGAGTGAGTGTGGGTGTGTGTGTGTTTGTGTGTGTGTGTGTGTGTGTGAGTGAGTATGGGTGTGTGTGTGTGAGTGAGTATGAGTGTGTGTGTGTTTGTGTGTGTGTGTGTTTGAGTGAGTATGGGTGTGTGTGTGGGTGTCTGAGTGAGTATGTGTGTGTGTGTGTTTGTGTGTGTGAGTGAGTATGGATGTGTGTGTGTGTGAGTGAGTATGGGTGTCTGTGTGGGTGTGTGTGTGAGTGAGTATGGGTGTGTGAGTGGGTGTGTGAGTGAGTGTATGT
>NC_091481.1:54998224-55003224 GCF_036971445.1 Narcine bancroftii | reverse complement strand
TGATTGTGTGTGTGTGTGTGAGTGAGTATGTGTGTGTGTGTGTGTGTGTGAGTGAGTATGGTGTGTGAGTGTTTGTGTGCATGAGTATGGGTGATTGTGTGTGTGTGTGTGAGTGAGTATGGATGTGTGTGTGTGTGTGTGAGTGAGTATGGGTGTGTGTGTGTGCGAGTGAGTATGGGTGTGTGTGTGGGTGTGAATGAGTATGGGTGTGTGTGTGTGTGAGTGAGTATGTGTATGTGTGTGTGTGTGAGTGAGTATGGGTGTGTGTGTGGGTGTGTGAGTGACTATGTGTGTGTGTTTGTGGGTGTGTGTGTGTGTGTGAGTGAGTATGGGTGTGTATGTGTGAGTGAGTATGGGTGTGTGTGTGGGTGTCTGAGTGAGTATGGTTGTGTGTGTGGGTGTCTGAGTGAGTGACTGTGTGTGTGTGTGTGTGTGCGTGTGTATGTGTGTGAGTGAGTATGGGTGTGTGTGTGTTTGTGTGTATGTGTGTGTGTGAGTAAGTATAGGTGTGTGTGTGATTGTGTGTGTGTGTGTGAGTGAGTATGTGTGTGTGTGTGTGTGTGTGTGTGTGTGTGTGTGTGTGTGTGTGTGTGTGTGAGTGAGTATGGTGTGTGTGTGTTTGTGTGCATGAGTATGGGTGATTGTGTGTGCGTGTGTGTGAGTGAGTATGGGTGTGAGTGTGGGTGTCTGAGTGAGTATGGGTGTGTGTGTGTGTGAGTGAGTATGGGTGTGTGTGTGGGTGTCTGAGTGAGTATGGGTGTGTGTGTGTGTTTGTGTGTGTGTGTGTGTGTGTGTGTGTGTGTGTGAGTGTGAGTGAGTATGGTGTGTGTGTGTGAGTGAGTATGGGTGTGTGTGTGCGTGTGTGAGTGAGTATGGGTGAGTGTGTGTTTGTGTGTGTGTGTGTAAGTGAGTATGGGTGTGTGTGTGTGTGTGTGTTTGTGACTATGGGTTTGTGTGTGTGAGTGAGTATGTGTGTGTGTGTGTGAGTGAGTATGGTGTGTGTGCGTATGTGAGTGAGTATGGGTGTGTGAGTGAGTATGGGTGTGTGAGTGAGTGTGGGTGTGTGAGTGAGTATGGGTGTGTGTGTGTTTGTGTGTGTGTGTGTGAGTGAGTATGGGTGTGTGTGTGAGTGAGTATGAGTGTGTGTGTGTTTGTGTGTGTGTGTGTTTGAGTGAGTATGGGTGTGTGTGTGGGTGTCTGAGTGAGTATGTGTGTGTGTGTGTGTGAGTGAGTATGTGTGTGTGTGTGTGCGAGTGAGCATGGGTGTGTGTGTGGGCGTGTGAGTGAGTATGGGTGTGTGTGTTTGTGTGTGTGTTTGAGTGTGAGTGAGTATGGGTGTGTGTGTGTGAGTGAGTATGGGTGTGTGTGTGAGTGAGTATGGGTGTGTGTGTGGGTGTCTGAGTGAGTATGGGTGTGTGTGTGGGTGTCTGAGTGAGTGAGTGTCTGTGTGTGTGTGTGCGTGTGCGTGTGTATGTGTGTGAGTGAGTATGGGTGTGTGTGTGTTTGTGTGTATGTGTGTGTGTGAGTAAGTATAGGTGTGTGTGTGATTGTGTGTGTGTGTGTGAGTGAGTATGTGTGTGTGTGTGAGAGTGAGTATGGTGTGTGTGTGTTTGTGTGCATGAGTATGGGTGATTGTGTGTGTGTGTGATTGTGAGTGAGTATGGATGTGTGTGTGTGTGAGTGAGTATGGGTGTGTGTGTGTGTGTGTGAGTGAGTATGGGTGTGTGTGTGGGTGTGAATGAGTATGTGTGTGTGTGTGTGTGAGTGAGTATGTGTATGTGTGTGTGTGAGTGAGTATGGGTGTGTGTGTGGGTGAGTGAGTATGTGTGTGTGTGTGAGTGAGTATGTGTGTGTGTGTGTGAGTGAGTATGGGTGTGTGTGTGTGAGTGAGCATGGGTGTGTGTGTGGGCGTGTGAGTGAGTATGGGTGTGTGTGTTTGTGTGTGTGTGTGAGTGTGAGTGAGTATGGGTGTGTGTGTGTGTGAGTGAGTATGGGTGTGTGTGTGTGTGCGCGAGTGAGTATGGGTGTGTGTGTGGGTGTGTGAGTGAGTATGGGTGTGGGTGTGTGTGTGTGTGTGTGAGTGAGTATGGGTGTGTGTGTGTGAGTGAGTATGGGTGTGTGTGTGGGTGTCTGAGTGAGTATGGGTGTGTGTGTGGGTGTCTGAGTGAGTGAGTGTGTGTGTGTGTGTGTGCGTGTGTATGTGTGTGAGTGAGTATGGGTGTGTGTGTGTTTGTGTGTATGTGTGTGTGTGATTAAGTATAGGTGTGTGTGTGATTGTGTGTGTGTGTGAGTGAGTATGTGTGTGTGTGTGTGTGTGTGTGTGTGTGTGTGTGAGTATGGTGTGTGTGTGTTTGTGTGCATGAGTATGGGTGTGTGTGTGGGTGTCTGAGTGAGTATGGGTGTGTGTGTGTGTGAGTGAGTATGGGTGTGTTTGTGGGTGTCTGAGTGAGTATGGGTGTGTGTGTGTTTGTGTGTGTGTGTGTGTGTGTGTGAGTGTGAGTGAGTATGGTGTGTGTGTGTGTGAGTGAGTATGGGTGTGTGTGTGCGTGTGTGAGTGAGTATGGGTGAGTGTGTGTTTGTGTGTGTGTGAGTGAGTATGGGTGTGTGTGTGTGTGTGAGTGAGTATGGGTTTGTGTGTGTGAGTGAGTATGTGTGTGTGTGTGTGAGTGAGTATGGGTGTGTGTGTGTTTGTGTGTATGTGTGTGTGTGATTAAGTATAGGTGTGTGTGTGATTGTGTGTGTGTGTGAGTGAGTATGTGTGTGTGTGTGTGTGTGTGTGTGTGTGTGTGTGTGTGTGTGTGTGTGTGAGTATGGTGTGTGTGTGTTTGTGTGCATGAGTATGGGTGTGTGTGTGGGTGTCTGAGTGAGTATGGGTGTGTGTGTGTGTGAGTGAGTATGGGTGTGTTTGTGGGTGTCTGAGTGAGTATGGGTGTGTGTGTGTTTGTGTGTGTGTGTGTGTGTGTGTGTGTGAGTGTGAGTGAGTATGGTGTGTGTGTGTGTGAGTGAGTATGGGTGTGTGTGTGCGTGTGTGAGTGAGTATGGGTGAGTGTGTGTTTGTGTGTGTGTGTGTGAGTGAGTATGGGTGTGTGTGTGTGTGTGTGAGTGAGTATGGGTTTGTGTGTGTGAGTGAGTATGTGTGTGTGTGTGTGAGTGAGTATGGTGTGTGTGCGTGTGTGAGTGAGTATGGGTGTGTGAGTGAGTATGGGTGTGTGAGTGAGTATGGGTGTGTGAGTGAGTATGGGTGTGTGTCTGTTTGTGTGTGTGTGTGAGTGAGTATGGGTGTGTGGGTGTGAGTGAGTATGAGTGTGTGTGTGTTTGTGTGTGTGTGTGTTTGAGTGAGTATGGGTGTGTGTGTGGGTGTCTGAGTGAGTATGTGTGTGTGTGTATGTTTGTGTGTGTGAGTGAGTATGGGTTTGTGTGTGTGTGAGTGAGTATGGGTGTCTGTGTGGGTGTGTGTGTGTGAGTGAGTATGGGTGTGTGTGTGGGTGTGTGAGTGAGTGTGTGTGTGTGTGAGTGAGTCTGGGTGTGTGTGTGTTTGTGTGTGTGTGAGTGAGGATGGGTGTGTGTGTGTGTGTGTGAGTGAGTATGGGTGTCTGAGTGAGTATGGGTGTGTGTGTGAGTGAGTATGGGTGTGTTTGTGGGTGTCTGAGTGAGTATGAGTGTGTGTGTGTGTGTGAGTGAGTATGGGTGTGTGTGTGGGTGTCTGAGTGAGTATGTGTGTGTGTGTGTGTGTGTGTGTGTGTGTGTGTGTGAGTGTGAGGGAGTATGTTGTGTGTGTGTGTGAGTAGGTATGGGTGTGTGTGTATGTGTGTGTGTGTGAGTGAGTATGGGTGTGTGTGTGTGAGTGAGTATGTGTGTGTGTGTGAGTGAGTGAGTATGTGTGTGTGTGTGTGTGTGTGTGTGTGTGTGTGAGAGTGAGTATGGGTATGTGTGTGTGTGTGTGAGTGAGCATGGGTGTGTGTGTGTTTGTGTATGTGTGTGTGTGAGTGAGTATGGGTGAGTGAGTATGGGTGTGTGTGTGTGTGAGTGAGTATGTGTGTGTGTGTATGTGTGTGTGTGTGAGTGAGTATGGGTGTGTGTGTGTGAGTGAGTATGTGTGTGTGTGTGAGTGAGTGAGTATGTGTGTGTGTGTGTGTGTGTGTGTGTGTGTGTGTGTGTGAGTGAGTATGGGTATGTGTGTGTGTGTGTGAGTGAGCATGGGTGTGTGTGTGGGCGTGTGAGTGAGTATGTGTGTTTGTGTGTTTGTGTGTGTGTGTGTGAGTGTGAGTGAGTATGGGTGTGTGTGTGTGTGAGTGAGTATGGGTGTGTGTGTGTGTGTGTGAGTGAGTATGGGTGTGTGTGTGGGTGTGTGAGTGAGTATGGGTGTGGGTGTGCGTGTGTGTGTGAGTGAGTATGGGTGTGTGTGTGTGTGTGTGAGTGAGTATGGGTGTGTGTGTATGTGTGTGTGAGTGAGTGTGGGTGTGTGTGTGAGTGAGTATGGGTGTCTGTGTGGGTGTGTGAGTTAGTGTGTGTGTGTGAGTATGGGTGTGTGTGTGTGTGAATGAGTATGGGTGTGTGTGTGTGAATGAGTATAGGTGTGTGTGTGGGTGTGTGAGTGAGTATGAATGTGTGTGTGTATGTGTGTGTGTGTGAGGGAGTATGGGTGTGTGTGTGGGTGTGTGAGTGAGTGTCCGTGTGTGTGAGTGAGTATGGGAGTGTGTGTGTGTGAGTGAGTATGGCTGTGTGTGTGTGTGAGTGAGTAAGGGTGTCTGTGTGGGTGTGTGAGTGAGTATGGGTGTGTGTGTGTGTGAGTGAGTATGGGTGTCTGTGTGGGTGTGTGAGTGAGTGTGTGTGTGTGTGAGTGAGTATGGGTGTGTGTGTGTGTGTGTGTGTGTGTGAGTGAGTATGGGTGTGTGTGTATGGGTGTCTGAGTGAGTATGGGTGTGTGTGTGTGTGAGTGAGTATGGGTGTGTGTGTGGGTGCTGAGTGAGTATGGGTGTGTGTGTGTGTTTGTGTGTGTG
>NC_091481.1:54930724-54935724 GCF_036971445.1 Narcine bancroftii | reverse complement strand
GTGTGAGTGTGAGTGAGTATGGGTGTGTGTGAGTGTGAGTGAGTATGTGTGTGTGTGTGTGTGAGTGAGCATGGGTGTGTGTGTTGGTGTGTGAGTGAGTATGGGTGTGTGTGTTTGTGTGTGTGTGAGTGTGAGTGAGTATGGGTGTGTGTGTGGGTGTGTGAGTGAGTATGGGTGTGTGTTTGTTTGTGTGTGAGTGAGTATGGGTGTGTGTGTGTGAGTGAGTATGGGTGTGTGTGTGTGCGAGTGAGTATGGGTGTGTGTGTGGGTGTGTGAGTGAGTATGGGTGTGGGTGTGTGTGTGTGTGTGAGTGAGTATGGGTGTGTGTGTGAGTGAGTATGGGTGTGTGTGTGGGTGTGTGAGTGAGTATGGGTGTGTGTGTGGGTGTCTGAGTGAGTGAGTGTGTGTGTGTGTGTGTGCGTGTGTATGTGTGTGAGTGAGTATGGGTGTGTTTGTGTTTGTGTGTATGTGTGTGTGTGAGTAAATATAGGTGTGTGTGTGTGATTTTGTGTGTGTCTGAGTGAGTATGTGTGTGTGTGTGTGTGTGTGTGTGTGAGAGTGAGTGTGGGTGTGTGTGTGTGTGAGTGAGTATGGGTGTGTGTGTGTGTGTGAGTGAGTAAGTATGGGTGTGTGTGTGTGAGTGAGTATGGGTGCATGTGTGGGTGTCTGAGTGAGTATTGGTGTGTGTGTGTATGTGTGTGTGTGTGAGTGTGAGTGAGTATGGTGTGTGTGTGTGAATGAGTATGGTGTGTGTGTGTGTGTGTGTGAGTGAGTGTGAGTGTGTGTGTATGAGTGAGTATGGGTGTGTGTGTGTGTGTGAGTGAGTATGTGTGTGTGTGTGTGTGAGTGAGTATGGTGTGTGTGTATGTGTGAGTGAGTATGGGTGTGTGTGTGTGTGCGAGTGAGTATGGGTGTGTGTGTGGGTGTGAGTGAGTATGGGTGTGTGTGTGTGTGAGTGAGTATGTGTGTGTGTGTGTGAGTGAGTATGAGTGTGTGTGTGTTTGTGTGTGTGTGTGAGTGAGTATGGGTGAGTGAGTATGGGTGTGTGTGTGTGTGTGATTGAGTATGTGTGTGTGTGTGTGAGTGAGTATGTGTGTGTGTGTGAGTGATCATGGGTGTGTGTGTGGGCGTGTGAGTGAGTATGGGTGTGTGTGTTTGTGTGTGTGTGTGAGTGTGAGTGAGTATGGGTGTGTGTGTGTGTGCGTGAGTATGGGTGTGTGTGTGTGTGCGAGTGAGTATGGGTGTGTGTGTGGGTGTGTGAGTGAGTATGGGTGTGTGTGTGTTTGTGTGTGTGTGTGAGTGAGTATGGGTGTGGGTGTGTGAGTGAGTATGGGTGTGTGTGTGGGTGTGTGAGTGAGTATGGGTGTGTGTGTGGGTGTCTGAGTGAGTGTGTGTGTGTGTGTGTGTGTGTGTGTGTGTGTGTGCGTGTGTATATGTGTGAGTGAGTATGGGTGTGTGTTTGTTTGTGTGTATGTGTGTGTGTGAGTAAGTATAGGTGTGTGTGTGATTGTGTGTGTGTGTGAGTGAGTATGTGTGTGTGTGTGTGTGTGTGTGAGAGTGAGTATGGTGTGTGTGTGTGTGTGTGTGTGTGTGTGTGTGAGTGAGTGTGGGTGTGCGTGTGTGTGAGTGAGTATGGGTGTGTGTGTGTGTGAGTGAGTAAGTATGGGTGTGTGTGTATGTGTGTGTGTGTGTGAGTGTGAGTGAGTATGGTGTGTGTGTGTGTGAGTGAGTATGGGTGAGTGTGTGTGTGTGGGCATGTCAGTGAGTATGGGTGTGTGTGTTTGTGTGTGTGTGTGAGTGTGAGTGAGTATGGGTGTGTGTGTGTGAGTGAGTATGGGTGTGTGTGTGTGCGAGTGAGTATGGGTGTGTGTGTGGGTGTGTGAGTGAGTATGGGTGTGGGTTTGTGTGTGTGTGTGTGTGTGTGAGTGAGTATGGGTGTGTGTGTGTGAGTGAGTATGGGTGTGTGTGTGGGTGTGTGAGTGAGTATGGGTGTGTGTGTGGGTGTCTGAGTGAGTGAGTGTGTGTGTGTGTGTGTGTGTGTGCGTGTGTATGTGTGTGAGTGAGTATGGGTGTGTGCGTGTTTGTGTGTATGTGTGTGTGTGAGTAAGTATAGGTGTGTGTGTGATTGTGTGTGTGTGTGAGTGAGTATGTGTGTGTGTGTGTGAGAGTGAGTGTGGGTGTGTGTGTGTGTGAGTGAGTATGGGTGTGTGTGTTTGTGTGTGTGTGTGAGTGTGAGTGAGTATGGGTGTGTGTGTGGGTGTGTGAGTGAGTATGGGTGTGTGTTTGTGTGTGTGTGAGTGAGTATGGGTGTGTGTGTGTGAGTGAGTATGGGTGTGTGTGTGTGTGCGAGTGAGTATGGGTGTGGGTGTGCGTGTGTGTGTGAGTGAGTATGGGTGTGTGTGTGTGTGTGAGTGAGTATGGGTGTGTGTGTATGTGTGTGTGAGTGAGTGTGGGTGTGTGTGTGAGTGAGTATGGGTGTCTGTGTGGGTGTGTGAGTGAGTGTGTGTGTGTGAGTATGGGTGTGTGTGTGTGTGAATGAGTATGGGTGTGTGTGTGTGAATGAGTATAGGTGTGTGTGTGGGTGTGTGAGTGAGTATGAATGTGTGTGTGTATGTGTGTGTGTGTGAGGGAGTATGGGTGTGTGTGTGGGTGTGTGAGTGAGTGTGCGTGTGTGTGAGTGAGTATGGGAGTGTGTGTGTGTGAGTGAGTATGGCTGTGTGTGTGTGTGAGTGAGTAAGGGTGTCTGTGTGGGTGTGTGAGTGAGTATGGGTGTGTGTGTGTGTGAGTGAGTATGGGTGTCTGTGTGGGTGTGTGAGTGAGTGTGTGTGTGTGTGAGTGAGTATGGGTGTGTGTGTGTGTGTGTGTGTGAGTGAGTATGGGTGTGTGTGTATGGGTGTCTGAGTGAGTATGGGTGTGTGTGTGTGTGAGTGAGTATGGGTGTGTGTGTGGGTGTCTGAGTGAGTATGGGTGTGTGTGTGTGTTTGTGTGTGTGTGTGTGTGTGTGAGTGTGATTGAGTATGGTGTGTGTGTGTGTGAGTGAGTATGGGTGTGTGTGTGCGTGTCTGAGTGAGTATGGGTGTGTGTGTGTGTGAGTGAGTATGGGTGCGTGTGTGGGTGTCTGTGTGAGTATGGGTGTTTGTGTGTATGTGTGTGTGTGTGTGTGAGTGTGAGTGAGTATGGTGTGTGTGTGTGAGTGAGTATGGTGTGTGTGTGTGTGTGTGTGAGTGAGTGTGGGTGTGTGTGTGTGTGAGTGAGTATGGGTGTGTGTGTGTGTGTGTGTGTGAGTGAGTGTGGGTGTGTGTGTGTGTGTGAGTGAGTATGGGTGTGTGTGTGTGTGTGTGTGAGTGAGTATGTGTGTGTGTGTGTGTGTGTGAGTGAGTATGGTGTATGTGTATGTGTGAGTAAGTATGGGTGTGCGTGTGTGTGCGAGTGAGTATGGGTGTGTGTGTGGGTGTGAGTGAGTATGGGTGTGTGTGTGTGTGAGTGAGTATGGGTGTGTGTGTGTGTGTGAGTGAGTATGGGTGTGTGTGTTGGTGTGTGAGTGAGTATGAGTGTGTGTGTGTGTTTGTGTGTGTGTGTGAGTGAGTATGGGTGAGTGAGTATGGGTGTGTGTATGTGTGAGTGAGTATGTGTGTGTGTGTATGTGTGTGTGTGTGAGTGAGTATGGGTGTGTGTGTGTGAGTGAGTGTGTGTGTGTTTGAGTGAGTGTGTGTGTGTGTGTGTATGAGTGAGTATGTGTGTGTGTGAGTGAGTATGGGTGTGTGTGTGTGTGTGTGAGTGAGCATGGGTGTGTGAGTGGGCGTGTGAGTGAGTATGGGTGTGTGTGTGTGTTTGTGTGTATGTGTGAGTGTGAGTGAGTATGGGTGTGTGTGTGTGTGTGTGAGTGAGTATGGGTGTGTGTGTGGGTGTGTGAGTGAGTATGGGTGTGTGTGTGGGTGTCTGAGTGAGTGAGTGTGTGTGTGTGTGTGTGTGTGTGCGTGTGTATGTGTGTGAGTGAGTATGGGTGTGTGCGTGTTTGTGTGTATGTGTGTGTGTGAGTAAGTATAGGTGTGTGTGTGATTGTGTGTGTGTGTGAGTGAGTATGTGTGTGTGTGATTGTGTGTGTGTGTGTGAGTGAGTATGTGTGTGTGTGTGTGTGTGTGTGAGAGTGAGTGTGGGTGTGTGTGTGTGTGAGTGAGTATGGGTGTGTGTGTTTGTGTGTGTGTGTGAGTGTGAGTGAGTATGGGTGTGTGTGTGGGTGTGTGAGTGAGTATGGGTGTGTGTTTGTGTGTGTGTGAGTGAGTATGGGTGTGTGTGTGTGAGTGAGTATGGGTGTGTGTGTGTGCGAGTGAGTATGGGTGTGTGTGTGGGTGTGTGAGTGAGTATGGGTGTGTGTGTTTGTGTGTGTGTGTGAGTGTGAGTGAGTATGGGTGTGTGTGTGGGTGTGTGAGTGAGTATGGGTGTGTGTTTGTGTGTGTGTGAGTGAGTATGGGTGTGTGTGTGTGAGTGAGTATGGGTGTGTGTGTGTGCGAGTGAGTATGGGTGTGTGTGTGGGTGTGTGAGTGAGTATGGGTGTGGGTGTGGGTGTGTGTGTGTGTGTGAGTGAGTATGGGTGTGTGTGTGAGTGAGTATGGGTGTGTGTGTGGGTGTGTGAGTGAGTATGGGTGTGTGTGTGGGTGTCTGAGTGAGTGTGTGTGTGTGTGTGTGTGCGTGTGTATGTGTGTGAGTGAGTATGGGTGTGTTTGTGTTTGTGTGTATGTGTGTGTGTGAGTAAATATAGGTGTGTGTGTGTGATTTTGTGTGTGTGTGAGTGAGTATGTGTGTGTGTGTGTGTGTGTGTGTGAGAGTGAGTGTGGGTGTGTGTGTGTGTGAGTGAGTATGGGTGTGTGTGTGTGTGTGAGTGAGCATGGGTGTGTGTGTGTGTGTGAGTGAGTATGGGTTTGTGTGTGTGAGTGAGTATGTGTGTGTGTGTGTGAGTGAGTATGGTGTGTGTGCGTGTGTGAGTGAGTATGGGTGTGGGT
>NC_091481.1:54905724-54910724 GCF_036971445.1 Narcine bancroftii | reverse complement strand
TGTGGGTGTGAGTGAGTATGGGTGTGTGTGTGTGTGAGTGAGTATGTGTGTGTGTGTGTGTGTGTGAGTGAGTATGGGTGTGTGTGTGGGTGTGTGAGTGAGTATGAGTGTGTGTGTGTGTTTGTGTGTGTGAGTATGTGTGTTTGTGTGTGAGTGAGTATGGGTGTGTGTGTGGGTGTGTGAGTGAGTATGAGTGTGTGTGTGTGTTTGTGTGTGTGTGTGAGTGAGTATGGGTGAGTGAGTATGGGTGTGTGTGTGTGAGTGAGTATGGGTGAGTGAGTATGGGTGTGTGTGTGTGTATGAGTGAGTATGTGTATGTGTGTGAGTGAGTATGTGTGTGTGTGTGTGAGTGAGCATGGGTGTGTGTGTGGGCGTGTGAGTGAGTATGGGTGTGTGTGTTTGTGTGTGTGTGAGTGTGAGTGAGTATGGGTGTGTGTGAGTGTGAGTGAGTATGTGTGTGTGTGTGTGTGAGTGAGCATGGGTGTGTGTGTGGGTGTGTGAGTGAGTATGGGTGTGTGTGTTTGTGTGTGTGTGAGTGTGAGTGAGTATGGGTGTGTGTGTGGGTGTGTGAGTGAGTATGGTGTGTGTTTGTGTGTGTGTGAGTGAGTATGGGTGTGTGTGTGTGAGTGAGTATGGGTGTGTGTGTGTGTGCGAGTGAGTATGGGTGTGTGTGTGGGTGTGTGAGTGAGTATGGGTGTGGGTGTGGGTGTGTGTGTGTGTGTGAGTGAGTGAGTATGGGTGTGTGTGTGAGTGAGTATGGGTGTGTGTGTGGGTGTGTGAGTGAGTATGGGTGTGTGTGTGGGTGTCTGAGTGAGTGAGTGTGTGTGTGTGTGCATGTGTATGTGTGTGAGTGAGTATGGGTGTGTTTGTGTTTGTGTGTATGTGTGTGTGTGAGTAAATATAGGTGTGTGTGTGTGATTTTGTGTGTGTGTGAGTGAGTATGTGTGTGTGTGTGTGTGTGTGTGTGAGAGTGAGTGTGGGTGTGTGTGTGTGTGAGTGAGTATGGGTGTGTGTGTGTGTGTGTGAGTGAGTAAGTATGGGTGTGTGTGTGTGAGTGAGTATGGGTGCATGTGTGGGTGTCTGAGTGAGTATGGGTGTGTGTGTGTATGTGTGTGTGTGTGAGTGTGAGTGAGTATGGTGTGTGTGTGTGAGTGAGTATGGGTGTGTGTGTGTGTGAGTGAGTATGTGTGTGTGTGTGTGTGAGTGAGTATGGTGTGTGTGTATGTGTGAGTGAGTATGGGTGTGTGTGTGTGTGTCAGTGAGTATGTGTGTGTGTGTGGGTGTGAGTGAGTATGGGTGTGTGTGTGTGTGAGTGAGTATATGTGTGTGTGTGTGTGTGAGTGAGTATGGGTGTGTGTGTGGGTGTGTGAGTGAGTATGAGTGTGTGTGTGTGTTTGTGTGTGTGAGTATGTGTGTGTGTGTGAGTGAGTATGGGTGTGTGTGTGGGTGTGTGAGTGAGTATGAGTGTGTGTGTGTGTTTGTGTGTGTGTGAGTGAGTATGGGTGAGTGAGTATGGGTGTGTGTGTGTGTGTGAGTGAGTATGTGTGTGTGTGTGAGTGAGTATGTGTGTGTGTGTGTGAGTGAGCATGGGTGTGTGTGTGGGCGTGTGAGTGAGTATGGGTGTGTGTGTTTGTGTGTGTGTGTGAGTGTGAGTGAGTATGGGTGTGTGTGAGTGTGAGTGAGTATGTGTGTGTGTGTGTGTGAGTGAGCATGGGTGTGTGTGTGGGTGTGTGAGTGAGTATGGGTGTGTGTGTTTGTGTGTGTGTGAGTGTGAGTGAGTATGGGTGTGTGTGTGGGTGTGTGAGTGAGTATGGGTGTGTGTTTGTTTGTGTGTGAGTGAGTATGGGTGTGTGTGTGTGAGTGAGTATGGGTGTGTGTGTGTGCGAGTGAGTATGGGTGTGTGTGTGGGTGTGTGAGTGAGTATGGGTGTGGGTGTGTGTGTGTGTGTGAGTGAGTATGGGTGTGTGTGTGAGTGAGTATGGGTGTGTGTGTGGGTGTGTGAGTGAGTATGGGTGTGTGTGTGGGTGTCTGAGTGAGTGAGTGTGTGTGTGTGTGTGTGTGCGTGTGTATGTGTGTGAGTGAGTATGGGTGTGTTTGTGTTTGTGTGTATGTGTGTGTGTGAGTAAATATAGGTGTGTGTGTGTGATTTTGTGTGTGTCTGAGTGAGTATGTGTGTGTGTGTGTGTGTGTGTGTGTGTGAGTAAGTATGGGTGTGTGTGTGTGAGTGAGTATGGGTGCATGTGTGGGTGTCTGAGTGAGTATTGGTGTGTGTGTGTATGTGTGTGTGTGTGAGTGTGAGTGAGTATGGTGTGTGTGTGTGAATGAGTATGGTGTGTGTGTGTGTGTGTGTGAGTGAGTGTGAGTGTGTGTGTATGAGTGAGTATGGGTGTGTGTGTGTGTGTGAGTGAGTATGTGTGTGTGTGTGTGTGAGTGAGTATGGTGTGTGTGTATGTGTGAGTGAGTATGGGTGTGTGTGTGTGTGCGAGTGAGTATGGGTGTGTGTGTGGGTGTGAGTGAGTATGGGTGTGTGTGTGTGTGTGAGTGAGTATGTGTGTGTGTGTGTGAGTGAGTATGAGTGTGTGTGTGTTTGTGTGTGTGTGTGAGTGAGTATGGGTGAGTGAGTATGGGTGTGTGTGTGTGTGTGATTGAGTATGTGTGTGTGTGTGTGAGTGAGTATGTGTGTGTGTGTGAGTGATCATGGGTGTGTGTGTGGGCGTGTGAGTGAGTATGGGTGTGTGTGTTTGTGTGTGTGTGAGTGTGAGTGAGTATGGGTGTGTGTGTGTGTGCGTGAGTATGGGTGTGTGTGTGTGTGCGAGTGAGTATGGGTGTGTGTGTGGGTGTGTGAGTGAGTATGGGTGTGTGTGTGTTTGTGTGTGTGTGTGAGTGAGTATGGGTGTGGGTGTGTGAGTGAGTATGGGTGTGTGTGTGGGTGTGTGAGTGAGTATGGGTGTGTGTGTGGGTGTCTGAGTGAGTGAGTGTGTGTGTGTGTGTGTGTGTGTGTGTGTGTGCGTGTGTATATGTGTGAGTGAGTATGGGTGTGTGTTTGTTTGTGTGTATGTGTGTGTGTGAGTAAGTATAGGTGTGTGTGTGATTGTGTGTGTGTGTGAGTGAGTATGTGTGTGTGTGTGTGTGTGTGTGAGAGTGAGTATGGTGTGTGTGTGTGTGTGTGTGTGTGTGTGAGTGAGTGTGGGTGTGCGTGTGTGTGAGTGAGTATGGGTGTGTGTGTGTGTGTGAGTGAGTAAGTATGGGTGTGTGTGTGTGTGTGTGTGTGTGTGTGAGTGTGAGTGAGTATGGTGTGTGTGTGTGTGAGTGAGTATGGGTGAGTGTGTGTGTGTGGGCATGTCAGTGAGTATGGGTGTGTGTGTTTGTGTGTGTGTGTGAGTGTGAGTGAGTATGGGTGTGTGTGTGTGAGTGAGTATGGGTGTGTGTGTGTGCGAGTGAGTATGGGTGTGTGTGTGGGTGTGTGAGTGAGTATGGGTGTGGGTTTGTGTGTGTGTGTGTGTGTGTGTGAGTGAGTATGGGTGTGTGTGTGTGAGTGAGTATGGGTGTGTGTGTGGGTGTGTGAGTGAGTATGGGTGTGTGTGTGGGTGTCTGAGTGAGTGAGTGTGTGTGTGTGTGTGTGTGTGTGTGCGTGTGTATGTGTGTGAGTGAGTATGGGTGTGTGCGTGTTTGTGTGTATGTGTGTGTGTGAGTAAGTATAGGTGTGTGTGTGATTGTGTGTGTGTGTGAGTTAGTATGTGTGTGTGTGTGTGTGTGTGAGAGTGAGTGTGGGTGTGTGTGTGTGTGAGTGAGTATGGGTGTGTGTGTTTGTGTGTGTGTGTGAGTGTGAGTGAGTATGGGTGTGTGTGTGGGTGTGTGAGTGAGTATGGGTGTGTGTTTGTGTGTGTGTGAGTGAGTATGGGTGTGTGTGTGTGAGTGAGTATGGGTGTGTGTGTGTGCGAGTGAGTATATGTGTGTGTGTGTGTGTGAGTGAGTATGGGTATGTGTGTGGGTGTGTGAGTGAGTATGAGTGTGTGTGTGTGTGGGTGTGAGTGAGTATGGGTGTGTGTGTGTGTGAGTGAGTATATGTGTGTGTGTGTGTGAGTGAGTATGGGTGTGTGTGTGGGTGTGTGAGTGAGTATGAGTGTGTGTGTGTGTTTGTGTGTGTGAGTATGTGTGTGTGTGTGAGTGAGTATGGGTGTGTGTGTGGGTGTGTGAGTGAGTATGAGTGTGTGTGTGTGTTTGTGTGTGTGTGAGTGAGTATGGGTGAGTGAGTATGGGTGTGTGTGTGTGTGTGAGTGAGTATGTGTGTGTGTGTGAGTGAGTATGTGTGTGTGTGTGTGAGTGAGTATGGGTGTGTGTGTTTGTGTGTGTGTGTGAGTGTGAGTGAGTATGGGTGTGTGTGAGTGTGAGTGAGTATGTGTGTGTGTGTGTGTGAGTGAGCATGGGTGTGTGTGTGGGTGTGTGAGTGAGTATGGGTGTGTGTGTTTGTGTGTGTGTGAGTGTGAGTGAGTATGGGTGTGTGTGTGGGTGTGTGAGTGAGTATGGGTGTGTGTTTGTTTGTGTGTGAGTGAGTATGGGTGTGTGTGTGTGAGTGAGTATGGGTGTGTGTGTGTGCGAGTGAGTATGGGTGTGTGTGTGGGTGTGTGAGTGAGTATGGGTGTGGGTGTGTGTGTGTGTGTGAGTGAGTATGGGTGTGTGTGTGAGTGAGTATGGGTGTGTGTGTGGGTGTGTGAGTGAGTATGGGTGTGTGTGTGGGTGTCTGAGTGAGTGAGTGTGTGTGTGTGTGTGTGTGCGTGTGTATGTGTGTGAGTGAGTATGGGTGTGTTTGTGTTTGTGTGTATGTGTGTGTGTGAGTAAATATAGGTGTGTGTGTGTGATTTTGTGTGTGTCTGAGTGAGTATGTGTGTGTGTGTGTGTGTGTGTGTGTGTGAGTAAGTATGGGTGTGTGTGTGTGAGTGAGTATGGGTGCATGTGTGGGTGTCTGAGTGAGTATTGGTGTGTGTGTGTATGTGTGTGTG
>NC_091481.1:54888224-54900724 GCF_036971445.1 Narcine bancroftii | reverse complement strand
TGTATGTGTGTGTGTGAGTAAGTATAGGTGTGTGTGTGATTGTGTGTGTGTGTGTGAGTGAGTATGTGTGTGTGTGATTGTGTGTGTGTGTGTGAGTGAGTATGTGTGTGTGTGTGTGTGTGTGTGAGAGTGAGTGTGGGTGTGTGTGTGTGTGAGTGAGTATGGGTGTGTGTGTTTGTGTGTGTGTGTGAGTGTGAGTGAGTATGGTTGTGTGTGTGGGTGTGTGAGTGAGTATGGGTGTGTGTTTGTGTGTGTGTGATTGAGTATGGGTGTGTGTGTGTGAGTGAGTATGGGTGTGTGTGTGTGTGCGAGTGAGTATGGGTGTGTGTGTGGGTGTGTGAGTGAGTATGGGTGTGTGTGTTTGTGTGTGTGTGTGAGTGTGAGTGAGTATGGGTGTGTGTGTGGGTGTGTGAGTGAGTATGGGTGTGTGTTTGTGTGTGTGTGAGTGAGTATGGGTGTGTGTGTGTGAGTGAGTATGGGTGTGTGTGTGTGCGAGTGAGTATGGGTGTGTGTGTGGGTGTGTGAGTGAGTATGGGTGTGGGTGTGGGTGTGTGTGTGTGTGTGAGTGAGTATGGGTGTGTGTGTGAGTGAGTATGGGTGTGTGTGTGGGTGTGTGAGTGAGTATGGGTGTGTGTGTGGGTGTCTGAGTGAGTGTGTGTGTGTGTGTGTGTGCGTGTGTATGTGTGTGAGTGAGTATGGGTGTGTTTGTGTTTGTGTGTATGTGTGTGTGTGAGTAAATATAGGTGTGTGTGTGTGATTTTGTGTGTGTGTGAGTGAGTATGTGTGTGTGTGTGTGTGTGTGTGTGTGAGAGTGAGTGTGGGTGTGTGTGTGTGTGAGTGAGTATGGGTGTGTGTGTGTGTGTGAGTGAGCATGGGTGTGTGTGTGTGTGTGAGTGAGTATGGGTTTGTGTGTGTGAGTGAGTATGTGTGTGTGTGTGAGTGAGTATGGTGTGTGTGCGTGTGTGAGTGAGTATGGGTGTGGGTGTGGGTGTGTGTGTGTGTGTGTGAGTGAGTATGGGTGTGTGTGTGAGTGAGTATGGGTGTGTGTGTGGGTGTGTGAGTGAGTATGGGTGTGTGTGTGGGTGTCTGAGTGAGTGAGTGTGTGTGTGTGTGCGTGTGTATGTGTGTGAGTGAGTATGGGTGTGTTTGTGTTTGTGTGTATGTGTGTGTGTGTGTGCGAGTGAGTATGGGTGTGTGTGTGTGTGTGAGTGAGTATGTGTGTGTGTGTGAGTGAGTATGATTGTGTGTGTGTTTGTGTGTGTGTGTGAGTGTGAGTGAGTATGGGTGTGTGTGTGTGAGTGAGTATGGGTGTGTGTGTGTGCGAGTGAGTATGGGTGTGTGTGTGTATGTGTGAGTGAGTATGGGTGTGTGTGTGGGCGAGTGAGTATGGGTGTGTGTGTGGGTGTGAGTGAGTATGGGTGTGTGTGTGTGTGTGAGTGAGTATGTGTGTGTGTGTGAGTGAGTATGATTGTGTGTGTGTTTGTGTGTGTGTGTGAGTGAGTATGGGTGAGTGAGTATGGGTGTGTGTGTGTGAGTGAGTATGTGTGTGTGTGTGTGAGTGAGTATGTGTGTGTGTGTGAGTGATCATGGGTGTGTGTGTGGGCGTGTGAGTGAGTATGGGTGTGTGTGTTTGTGTGTGTGTGTGAGTGTGAGTGAGTATGGGTGTGTGTGTGTGTGCGTGAGTATGGGTGTGTGTGTGTGTGTGCGAGTGAGTATGGGTGTGTGTGTGGGTGTGTGAGTGAGTATGGGTGTGTGTGTGTTTGTGTGTGTGTGTGTGAGTGAGTATGGGTGTGGGTGTGTGAGTGAGTATGGGTGTGTGTGTGGTTGTGTGAGTGAGTATGGGTGTGTGTGTGGGTGTCTGAGTGAGTGAGTGTGTGTGTGTGTGTGTGTGCGTGTGTATATGTGTGAGTGAGTATGGGTGTGTGTTTGTTTGTGTGTATGTGTGTGTGTGAGTAAGTATAGGTGTGTGTGTGATTGTGTGTGTGTGTGAGTGAGTATGTGTGTGTGTGTGTGTGTGTGAGAGTGAGTATGGTGTGTGTGTGTTTGTGTGCATGAGTATGGGTGATTGTGTGTGTGTGTGTGTGTGTGTGAGTGAGTATGGGTGTCTGAGTGAGTATGGGTGTGTGTGTGTGTGAGTGAGTATGGGTGTGTGTGTGGGTGTCTGAGTGAGTATGGGTGTGTGTGTGTGTGTGTGTGTGTGTGTGTGAGTGTGAGTGAGTATGGTGTGTGTGTGTGTGTGAGTGAGTATGGGTGAGTGTGTGTGTGTGGGCGTGTCAGTGAGTATGGGTGTGTGTGTTTGTGTGTGTGTGTGAGTGTGAGTGAGTATGGGTGTGTGTGTGTGAGTGAGTATGGGTGTGTGTGTGTGCGAGTGAGTATGGGTGTGTGTGTGGGTGTGTGAGTGAGTATGGGTGTGGGTTTGTGTGTGTGTGTGTGTGAGTGAGTATGGGTGTGTGTGTGTGAGTGAGTATGGGTGTGTGTGTGGGTGTGTGAGTGAGTATGGGTGTGTGTGTGGGTGTCTGAGTGAGTGAGTGTGTGTGTGTGTGTGTGTGTGTGCGTGTGTATGTGTGTGAGTGAGTATGGGTGTGTGCGTGTTTGTGTGTATGTGTGTGTGTGAGTAAGTATAGGTGTGTGTGTGATTGTATGTGTGTGTGAGTGAGTATGTGTGTGTGTGTGTGTGTGTGCGTGTGAGAGTGAGTGTGGGTGTGTGTGTGTGTGAGTGAGTATGGGTGTGTGTGTGTGTGTGAGTGAGTAAGTATGGGTGTGTGTGTGTGTGAGTGAGTATGGGTGTATGTGTGGGTGTCTGAGTGAGTATGGGAGTGTGTGTGTATGTGTGTGTGTGAGTGTGAGTGAGTATGGTGTGTGTGTGTGAGTGAGTATGGTGTGTGTGTGTGTGTGAGTGAGTGTGGGTGTGTGTGTGTGTGAGTGAGTATGGGTGTGTGTGTGTGTGTGTGTGAGTGAGTATGTGTGTGTGTGTGTGTGTGAGTGAGTATGGTGTGTGTGTATGTGTGAGTGAGTATGGGTGTGTGTGTGTGTGCGAGTGAGTATGGGTGTGTGTGTGGGTGTGAGTGAGTATGGGTGTGTGTGTGTGTGAGTGAGTATGTGTGTGTGTGTGAGTGAGTATGGGTGTGTGTGTGGGTGTGTGAGTGAGTATGAGTGTGTGTGTGTTTGTGTGTGTGTGTGAGTGAGTATGGGTGAGTGAGTATGGGTGTGTGTGTGTGTGAGTGAGTATGTGTGTGTGTATGTGTGTGTGTGTATGTGTGTGTGTGTGAGTGAGTATGTGTATGTGTGTGAGTGAGTATGTGTGTGTGTGTGTGAGTGAGCATGGGTGTGTGTGTGGGAGTGTGAGTGAGTATGGGTGTGTGTGTTTGTGTGTTTGTGAGTGTGAGTGAGTATGGGTGTGTGTGTGTGTGAGTGAGTATGGGTGTGTGTGTGTGTGCGAGTGAGTATGGGTGTGTGTGTGTGGGCGTGTGAGTGAGTATGGGTGTGTGTGTGTGTGTGTGTGTGTGAGTGAGTATGGGTGTGTGTGTGTGAGTGAGTATGGGTGTGTGTGTGGGTGTGTGAGTGAGTATGGGTGTGTGTGTGGGTGTCTGAGTGAGTGAGTGTGTGTGTGTGTGTGTGTGCGTGTGTATGTGTGTGAGTGAGCATGGGTGTGTGTGTGTTTGTGTGTATGTGTGTGTGTGAGTAAGTATAGGTGTGTGTGTGATTGTGTGTGTGTGTGTGAGTGAGTATGTGTGTGTGTGTGTGTGTGTGTGAGAGAGAGTGAGTATGGTGTGTGTGTGTTTGTGTGCATGAGTATGGGTGATTGTGTGTGTGTGTGTGTGTGTGTGAGTGAGTATGGGTGTGTTTGTGGGTGTCTGAGTGAGTATGGGTGTGTGTGTGTGTGTGAGTGAGTATGGGTGTGTGTGTGGGTGTCTGAGTGAGTATGGGTGTGTGTGTGTGTGTGTGTGTGTGTGTGTGAGTGTGAGTGAGTATGGTGTGTGTGTGTGTGAGTGAGTATGGGTGTGTGTGTGCGTGTGTGAGTGAGTATGGGTGTGTGTGTGTGTTTGTGTGTGTGTGTGAGTGAGTATGGGTGTGTGTGTGTGTGTGAGTGAGTATGGGTTTGTGTGTGTGAGTGAGTATGTGTGTGTGTGTGTGTGAGTGAGTATGGTGTGTGTGCGTGTGTGAGTGAGTATGGGTGTGTGAGTGAGTATGGGTATGTGAGTGAGTATGGGTGTGTGAGTGAGTATGGGTGTGTGTGTGTTTGTGTGTGTGTGTGTGTGAGTGAGTATGGGTGTGTGTGTGTGAGTGTGTGTGAGTGAGTATGAGTGTGTGTGTGTTTTTGTGTGTGTGTTTGAGTGAGTATGGGTGTGTGTGTGGGTGTCTGAGTGAGTATGTGTGTGTGTGTGTTTGTGTGTGTGTGTGAGTGAGTATGGGTGTGTGTGTGTGTGTGTGAGTGAGTATGGGTGTCTGTGTGGGTGTGTGTGTGTGAGTGAGTATGGGTGTGTGTGTGGGTGTGTGAGTGAGTGTGTGTGTGTGTGCGTGAGTGAGTCTGGGTGTGTGTGTGTTTGTGTGTGTGTGAGTGAGTATTCGTGTGTGTGTGTGTGTGTGTGTGTGTGTGAGAGTGAGTATGTGTGTCTGAGTGAGTGTGGGTGTGTGTGTGTGAGTGAGTATGAGTGTGTGTGTGTGTGAGTGAGTAAGTATGGGTGTGTGTGTGTGTGAGTGAGTATGGGTGCATGTGTGGGTGTCTGAGTGAGTATGGGTGTGTGTGTGTATGTGTGTGTGTGTGAGTGTGAGTGAGTATGGTGTGTGTGTGTGAGTGAGTATGGTGTGTGTGTGTGAGTGAGTGTGAGTGTGTGTGTGTGTGAGTGAGTATGGGTGTGTGTGTGTGTGTGTGAGTGAGTATGTGTGTGTGTGTGTGTGAGTGAGTATGGTGTGTGTGTATGTGTGAGTGAGTATGGGTGTGTGTGTGTGTGCGAGTGAGTATGGGTGTGTGTGTGGGTGTGAGTGAGTATGGGTGTGTGTGTGTGTGAGTGAGTATGTGTGTGTGTGTGTGTGTGTGAGTGAGTATGGGTGTGTGTGTGGGTGTGTGAGTGAGTATGAGTGTGTGTGTGTGTTTGTGTGTGTGAGTATGTGTGTTTGTGTGTGAGTGAGTATGGGTGTGTGTGTGGGTGTGTGAGTGAGTATGAGTGTGTGTGTGTGTTTGTGTGTGTGTGTGAGTGAGTATGGGTGAGTGAGTATGGGTGTGTGTGTGTGAGTGAGTATGGGTGAGTGAGTATGGGTGTGTGTGTGTGTATGAGTGAGTATGTGTATGTGTGTGAGTGAGTATGTGTGTGTGTGTGTGAGTGAGCATGGGTGTGTGTGTGGGCGTGTGAGTGAGTATGGGTGTGTGTGTTTGTGTGTGTGTGAGTGTGAGTGAGTATGGGTGTGTGTGAGTGTGAGTGAGTATGTGTGTGTGTGTGTGTGAGTGAGCATGGGTGTGTGTGTGGGTGTGTGAGTGAGTATGGGTGTGTGTGTTTGTGTGTGTGTGAGTGTGAGTGAGTATGGGTGTGTGTGTGGGTGTGTGAGTGAGTATGGTGTGTGTTTGTGTGTGTGTGAGTGAGTATGGGTGTGTGTGTGTGAGTGAGTATGGGTGTGTGTGTGTGTGCGAGTGAGTATGGGTGTGTGTGTGGGTGTGTGAGTGAGTATGGGTGTGGGTGTGGGTGTGTGTGTGTGTGTGAGTGAGTGAGTATGGGTGTGTGTGTGAGTGAGTATGGGTGTGTGTGTGGGTGTGTGAGTGAGTATGGGTGTGTGTGTGGGTGTCTGAGTGAGTGAGTGTGTGTGTGTGTGCATGTGTATGTGTGTGAGTGAGTATGGGTGTGTTTGTGTTTGTGTGTATGTGTGTGTGTGAGTAAATATAGGTGTGTGTGTGTGATTTTGTGTGTGTGTGAGTGAGTATGTGTGTGTGTGTGTGTGTGTGTGTGAGAGTGAGTGTGGGTGTGTGTGTGTGTGAGTGAGTATGGGTGTGTGTGTGTGTGTGTGAGTGAGTAAGTATGGGTGTGTGTGTGTGAGTGAGTATGGGTGCATGTGTGGGTGTCTGAGTGAGTATGGGTGTGTGTGTGTATGTGTGTGTGTGTGAGTGTGAGTGAGTATGGTGTGTGTGTGTGAGTGAGTATGGGTGTGTGTGTGTGTGAGTGAGTATGTGTGTGTGTGTGTGTGAGTGAGTATGGTGTGTGTGTATGTGTGAGTGAGTATGGGTGTGTGTGTGTGTGTCAGTGAGTATGTGTGTGTGTGTGGGTGTGAGTGAGTATGGGTGTGTGTGTGTGTGAGTGAGTATATGTGTGTGTGTGTGTGTGAGTGAGTATGGGTGTGTGTGTGGGTGTGTGAGTGAGTATGAGTGTGTGTGTGTGTTTGTGTGTGTGAGTATGTGTGTGTGTGTGAGTGAGTATGGGTGTGTGTGTGGGTGTGTGAGTGAGTATGAGTGTGTGTGTGTGTTTGTGTGTGTGTGAGTGAGTATGGGTGAGTGAGTATGGGTGTGTGTGTGTGTGTGAGTGAGTATGTGTGTGTGTGTGAGTGAGTATGTGTGTGTGTGTGTGAGTGAGCATGGGTGTGTGTGTGGGCGTGTGAGTGAGTATGGGTGTGTGTGTTTGTGTGTGTGTGTGAGTGTGAGTGAGTATGGGTGTGTGTGAGTGTGAGTGAGTATGTGTGTGTGTGTGTGTGAGTGAGCATGGGTGTGTGTGTGGGTGTGTGAGTGAGTATGGGTGTGTGTGTTTGTGTGTGTGTGAGTGTGAGTGAGTATGGGTGTGTGTGTGGGTGTGTGAGTGAGTATGGGTGTGTGTTTGTTTGTGTGTGAGTGAGTATGGGTGTGTGTGTGTGAGTGAGTATGGGTGTGTGTGTGTGCGAGTGAGTATGGGTGTGTGTGTGGGTGTGTGAGTGAGTATGGGTGTGGGTGTGTGTGTGTGTGTGAGTGAGTATGGGTGTGTGTGTGAGTGAGTATGGGTGTGTGTGTGGGTGTGTGAGTGAGTATGGGTGTGTGTGTGGGTGTCTGAGTGAGTGAGTGTGTGTGTGTGTGTGTGTGCGTGTGTATGTGTGTGAGTGAGTATGGGTGTGTTTGTGTTTGTGTGTATGTGTGTGTGTGAGTAAATATAGGTGTGTGTGTGTGATTTTGTGTGTGTCTGAGTGAGTATGTGTGTGTGTGTGTGTGTGTGTGTGTGTGTGAGTAAGTATGGGTGTGTGTGTGTGAGTGAGTATGGGTGCATGTGTGGGTGTCTGAGTGAGTATTGGTGTGTGTGTGTATGTGTGTGTGTGTGAGTGTGAGTGAGTATGGTGTGTGTGTGTGAATGAGTATGGTGTGTGTGTGTGTGTGTGTGAGTGAGTGTGAGTGTGTGTGTATGAGTGAGTATGGGTGTGTGTGTGTGTGTGAGTGAGTATGTGTGTGTGTGTGTGTGAGTGAGTATGGTGTGTGTGTATGTGTGAGTGAGTATGGGTGTGTGTGTGTGTGCGAGTGAGTATGGGTGTGTGTGTGGGTGTGAGTGAGTATGGGTGTGTGTGTGTGTGTGAGTGAGTATGTGTGTGTGTGTGTGAGTGAGTATGAGTGTGTGTGTGTTTGTGTGTGTGTGTGAGTGAGTATGGGTGAGTGAGTATGGGTGTGTGTGTGTGTGTGATTGAGTATGTGTGTGTGTGTGTGAGTGAGTATGTGTGTGTGTGTGAGTGATCATGGGTGTGTGTGTGGGCGTGTGAGTGAGTATGGGTGTGTGTGTTTGTGTGTGTGTGTGAGTGTGAGTGAGTATGGGTGTGTGTGTGTGTGCGTGAGTATGGGTGTGTGTGTGTGTGCGAGTGAGTATGGGTGTGTGTGTGGGTGTGTGAGTGAGTATGGGTGTGTGTGTGTTTGTGTGTGTGTGTGAGTGAGTATGGGTGTGGGTGTGTGAGTGAGTATGGGTGTGTGTGTGGGTGTGTGAGTGAGTATGGGTGTGTGTGTGGGTGTCTGAGTGAGTGAGTGTGTGTGTGTGTGTGTGTGTGTGTGTGTGCGTGTGTATATGTGTGAGTGAGTATGGGTGTGTGTTTGTTTGTGTGTATGTGTGTGTGTGAGTAAGTATAGGTGTGTGTGTGATTGTGTGTGTGTGTGAGTGAGTATGTGTGTGTGTGTGTGTGTGTGTGAGAGTGAGTATGGTGTGTGTGTGTGTGTGTGTGTGTGTGTGAGTGAGTGTGGGTGTGCGTGTGTGTGAGTGAGTATGGGTGTGTGTGTGTGTGTGAGTGAGTAAGTATGGGTGTGTGTGTGTGTGTGTGTGTGTGTGTGTGAGTGTGAGTGAGTATGGTGTGTGTGTGTGTGAGTGAGTATGGGTGAGTGTGTGTGTGTGGGCATGTCAGTGAGTATGGGTGTGTGTGTTTGTGTGTGTGTGTGAGTGTGAGTGAGTATGGGTGTGTGTGTGTGAGTGAGTATGGGTGTGTGTGTGTGCGAGTGAGTATGGGTGTGTGTGTGGGTGTGTGAGTGAGTATGGGTGTGGGTTTGTGTGTGTGTGTGTGTGTGTGTGAGTGAGTATGGGTGTGTGTGTGTGAGTGAGTATGGGTGTGTGTGTGGGTGTGTGAGTGAGTATGGGTGTGTGTGTGGGTGTCTGAGTGAGTGAGTGTGTGTGTGTGTGTGTGTGTGTGTGCGTGTGTATGTGTGTGAGTGAGTATGGGTGTGTGCGTGTTTGTGTGTATGTGTGTGTGTGAGTAAGTATAGGTGTGTGTGTGATTGTGTGTGTGTGTGAGTTAGTATGTGTGTGTGTGTGTGTGTGTGAGAGTGAGTGTGGGTGTGTGTGTGTGTGAGTGAGTATGGGTGTGTGTGTTTGTGTGTGTGTGTGAGTGTGAGTGAGTATGGGTGTGTGTGTGGGTGTGTGAGTGAGTATGGGTGTGTGTTTGTGTGTGTGTGAGTGAGTATGGGTGTGTGTGTGTGAGTGAGTATGGGTGTGTGTGTGTGCGAGTGAGTATATGTGTGTGTGTGTGTGTGAGTGAGTATGGGTATGTGTGTGGGTGTGTGAGTGAGTATGAGTGTGTGTGTGTGTGGGTGTGAGTGAGTATGGGTGTGTGTGTGTGTGAGTGAGTATATGTGTGTGTGTGTGTGTGAGTGAGTATGGGTGTGTGTGTGGGTGTGTGAGTGAGTATGAGTGTGTGTGTGTGTTTGTGTGTGTGAGTATGTGTGTGTGTGTGAGTGAGTATGGGTGTGTGTGTGGGTGTGTGAGTGAGTATGAGTGTGTGTGTGTGTTTGTGTGTGTGTGAGTGAGTATGGGTGAGTGAGTATGGGTGTGTGTGTGTGTGTGAGTGAGTATGTGTGTGTGTGTGAGTGAGTATGTGTGTGTGTGTGTGAGTGAGCATGGGTGTGTGTGTGGGCGTGTGAGTGAGTATGGGTGTGTGTGTTTGTGTGTGTGTGTGAGTGTGAGTGAGTATGGGTGTGTGTGAGTGTGAGTGAGTATGTGTGTGTGTGTGTGTGAGTGAGCATGTGTGTGTGTGTGGGTGTGTGAGTGAGTATGGGTGTGTGTGTTTGTGTGTGTGTGAGTGTGAGTGAGTATGGGTGTGTGTGTGGGTGTGTGAGTGAGTATGGGTGTGTGTTTGTTTGTGTGTGAGTGAGTATGGGTGTGTGTGTGTGAGTGAGTATGGGTGTGTGTGTGTGCGAGTGAGTATGGGTGTGTGTGTGGGTGTGTGAGTGAGTATGGGTGTGGGTGTGTGTGTGTGTGTGAGTGAGTATGGGTGTGTGTGTGAGTGAGTATGGGTGTGTGTGTGGGTGTGTGAGTGAGTATGGGTGTGTGTGTGGGTGTCTGAGTGAGTGAGTGTGTGTGTGTGTGTGTGTGCGTGTGTATGTGTGTGAGTGAGTATGGGTGTGTTTGTGTTTGTGTGTATGTGTGTGTGTGAGTAAATATAGGTGTGTGTGTGTGATTTTGTGTGTGTCTGAGTGAGTATGTGTGTGTGTGTGTGTGTGTGTGTGTGTGAGTAAGTATGGGTGTGTGTGTGTGAGTGAGTATGGGTGCATGTGTGGGTGTCTGAGTGAGTATTGGTGTGTGTGTGTATGTGTGTGTGTGTGAGTGTGAGTGAGTATGGTGTGTGTGTGTGAATGAGTATGGTGTGTGTGTGTGTGTGTGTGAGTGAGTGTGAGTGTGTGTGTATGAGTGAGTATGGGTGTGTGTGTGTGTGTGAGTGAGTATGTGTGTGTGTGTGTGTGAGTGAGTATGGTGTGTGTGTATGTGTGAGTGAGTATGGGTGTGTGTGTGTGTGCGAGTGAGTATGGGTGTGTGTGTGGGTGTGAGTGAGTATGGGTGTGTGTGTGTGTGTGAGTGAGTATGTGTGTGTGTGTGTGAGTGAGTATGAGTGTGTGTGTGTTTGTGTGTGTGTGTGAGTGAGTATGGGTGAGTGAGTATGGGTGTGTGTGTGTGTGTGATTGAGTATGTGTGTGTGTGTGTGAGTGAGTATGTGTGTGTGTGTGAGTGATCATGGGTGTGTGTGTGGGCGTGTGAGTGAGTATGGGTGTGTGTGTTTGTGTGTGTGTGTGAGTGTGAGTGAGTATGGGTGTGTGTGTGTGTGCGTGAGTATGGGTGTGTGTGTGTGTGCGAGTGAGTATGGGTGTGTGTGTGGGTGTGTGAGTGAGTATGGGTGTGTGTGTGTTTGTGTGTGTGTGTGAGTGAGTATGGGTGTGGGTGTGTGAGTGAGTATGGGTGTGTGTGTGGGTGTGTGAGTGAGTATGGGTGTGTGTGTGGGTGTCTGAGTGAGTGAGTGTGTGTGTGTGTGTGTGTGTGTGTGTGCGTGTGTATATGTGTGAGTGAGTATGGGTGTGTGTTTGTTTGTGTGTATGTGTGTGTGTGAGTAAGTATAGGTGTGTGTGTGATTGTGTGTGTGTGTGAGTGAGTATGTGTGTGTGTGTGTGTGTGTGTGAGAGAGTGAGTATGGTGTGTGTGTGTGTGTGTGTGTGTGTGTGAGTGAGTGTGGGTGTGCGTGTGTGTGAGTGAGTATGGGTGTGTGTGTGTGTGTGAGTGAGTAAGTATGGGTGTGTGTGTGTGTGTGTGTGTGTGTGTGAGTGTGAGTGAGTATGGTGTGTGTGTGTGTGAGTGAGTATGGGTGAGTGTGTGTGTGTGGGCATGTCAGTGAGTATGGGTGTGTGTGTTTGTGTGTGTGTGTGAGTGTGAGTGAGTATGGGTGTGTGTGTGCGAGTGAGTATGGGTGTGTGTGTGTGCGAGTGAGTATGGGTGTGTGTGTGGGTGTGTGAGTGAGTATGAGTGTGTGTGTGTGTGGGTGTGAGTGAGTATGGGTGTGTGTGTGTGTGAGTGAGTATATGTGTGTGTGTGTGTGTGAGTGAGTATGGGTGTGTGTGTGGGTGTGTGAGTGAGTATGAGTGTGTGTGTGTGTTTGTGTGTGTGAGTATGTGTGTGTGTGTGAGTGAGTATGGGTGTGTGTGTGGGTGTGTGAGTGAGTATGAGTGTGTGTGTGTGTTTGTGTGTGTGTGAGTGAGTATGGGTGAGTGAGTATGGGTGTGTGTGTGTGTGTGAGTGAGTATGGGTGTGTGTGTGTGTGTGAGTGAGTATGGGTGTGTGTGTATGTGTGTGTGAGTGAGTGTGTGTGTGTGTGTGAGTGAGTATGGGTGTGTGTGTGTGTGTGAGTGAGTAAGTATGGGTGTGTGTGTGTGAGTGAGTATGGGTGCATGTGTGGGTGTCTGAGTGAGTATTGGTGTGTGTGTGTATGTGTGTGTGTGTGAGTGTGAGTGAGTATGGTGTGTGTGTGTGAATGAGTATGGTGTGTGTGTGTGTGTGTGTGAGTGAGTGTGAGTGTGTGTGTATGAGTGAGTATGGGTGTGTGTGTGTGTGTGAGTGAGTATGTGTGTGTGTGTGTGTGTGAGTGAGTATGGTGTGTGTGTATGTGTGAGTGAGTATGGGTGTGTGTGTGTGTGCGAGTGAGTATGGGTGTGTGTGTGGGTGTGAGTGAGTATGGGTGTGTGTGTGTGTGTGAGTGAGTATGTGTGTGTGTGTGTGAGTGAGTATGAGTGTGTGTGTGTTTGTGTGTGTGTGTGAGTGAGTATGGGTGAGTGAGTATGGGTGTGTGTGTGTGTGTGATTGAGTATGTGTGTGTGTGTGTGAGTGAGTATGTGTGTGTGTGTGAGTGATCATGGGTGTGTGTGTGGGCGTGTGAGTGAGTATGGGTGTGTGTGTTTGTGTGTGTGTGTGAGTGTGAGTGAGTATGGGTGTGTGTGTGTGTGCGTGAGTATGGGTGTGTGTGTGTGTGCGAGTGAGTATGGGTGTGTGTGTGGGTGTGTGAGTGAGTATGGGTGTGTGTGTGTTTGTGTGTGTGTGTGAGTGAGTATGGGTGTGGGTGTGTGAGTGAGTATGGGTGTGTGTGTGGGTGTGTGAGTGAGTATGGGTGTGTGTGTGGGTGTCTGAGTGAGTGAGTGTGTGTGTGTGTGTGTGTGTGTGTGTGTGTGTGCGTGTGTATATGTGTGAGTGAGTATGGGTGTGTGTTTGTTTGTGTGTATGTGTGTGTGTGAGTAAGTATAGGTGTGTGTGTGATTGTGTGTGTGTGTGAGTGAG
>NC_091481.1:54883224-54885724 GCF_036971445.1 Narcine bancroftii | reverse complement strand
TGTGTGTATGTGTGTGTGTGAGTAAGTATAGGTGTGTGTGTGATTGTGTGTGTGTGTGTGAGTGAGTATGTGTGTGTGTGATTGTGTGTGTGTGTGTGAGTGAGTATGTGTGTGTGTGTGTGTGTGTGTGAGAGTGAGTGTGGGTGTGTGTGTGTGTGAGTGAGTATGGGTGTGTGTGTTTGTGTGTGTGTGTGAGTGTGAGTGAGTATGGGTGTGTGTGTGGGTGTGTGAGTGAGTATGGGTGTGTGTTTGTGTGTGTGTGATTGAGTATGGGTGTGTGTGTGTGAGTGAGTATGGGTGTGTGTGTGTGTGCGAGTGAGTATGGGTGTGTGTGTGGGTGTGTGAGTGAGTATGGGTGTGTGTGTTTGTGTGTGTGTGTGAGTGTGAGTGAGTATGGGTGTGTGTGTGGGTGTGTGAGTGAGTATGGGTGTGTGTTTGTGTGTGTGTGAGTGAGTATGGGTGTGTGTGTGTGAGTGAGTATGGGTGTGTGTGTGTGTGAGTGAGTATGGGTGTGTGTGTGGGTGTGTGAGTGAGTATGGGTGTGGGTGTGGGTGTGTGTGTGTGTGTGAGTGAGTATGGGTGTGTGTGTGAGTGAGTATGGGTGTGTGTGTGGGTGTGTGAGTGAGTATGGGTGTGTGTGTGGGTGTCTGAGTGAGTGTGTGTGTGTGTGTGTGTGCGTGTGTATGTGTGTGAGTGAGTATGGGTGTGTTTGTGTTTGTGTGTATGTGTGTGTGTGAGTAAATATAGGTGTGTGTGTGTGATTTTGTGTGTGTGTGAGTGAGTATGTGTGTGTGTGTGTGTGTGTGTGTGTGAGAGTGAGTGTGGGTGTGTGTGTGTGTGAGTGAGTATGGGTGTGTGTGTGTGTGTGAGTGAGCATGGGTGTGTGTGTGTGTGTGAGTGAGTATGGGTTTGTGTGTGTGAGTGAGTATGTGTGTGTGTGTGAGTGAGTATGGTGTGTGTGCGTGTGTGAGTGAGTATGGGTGTGGGTGTGGGTGTGTGTGTGTGTGTGTGAGTGAGTATGGGTGTGTGTGTGAGTGAGTATGGGTGTGTGTGTGGGTGTGTGAGTGAGTATGGGTGTGTGTGTGGGTGTCTGAGTGAGTGAGTGTGTGTGTGTGTGCGTGTGTATGTGTGTGAGTGAGTATGGGTGTGTTTGTGTTTGTGTGTATGTGTGTGTGTGAGTAAATATAGGTGTGTGTGTGTGATTTTGTGTGTGTGTGAGTGAGTATGTGTGTGTGTGTGTGTGTGTGTGAGAGTGAGTGTGGGTGTGTGTGTGTGTGAGTGAGTATGGGTGTGTGTGTGTGTGTGAGTGAGCATGGGTGTGTGTGTGTGTGTGAGTGAGTATGGGTTTGTGTGTGTGAGTGAGTATGTGTGTGTGTGTGTGTGAGTGAGTATGGTGTGTGTGCGTGTGTGAGTGAGTATGGGTGTGTGAGTGAGTATGGGTATGTGAGTGAGTATGGGTGTGTGAGTGAGTATGGGTGTGTGTGTGTGAGTGAGTATGGGTGTGTGTGTGTGAGTGAGTATGGGTGTGTGTGTGTGTGTGTGTGAGTGTGAGTGAGTATGGGTGTGTGTGTGTGAGTGTGAGTGAGTATTGGTGTGTGTGTGTGTGAGTGAGTATGGGTGTGTGCGTGTGTGTGTGAGTGAGTATGGGTGTGTGTGTGGGTGTGTGAGTGAGTATGGGTGTGGGTGTGTGTGTGTGTGTGAGTGAGTATGGGTGTGTGTGTGTGTGTGTGAGTGAGTATGGGTGTGTGTGTATGTGTGTGTGAGTGAGTGTGGGTGTGTGTGTGAGTGAGTATGGGTGTCAGTGTGGGTGTGTGAGTGAGTGTGTGTGTGTGAGTATGGGTGTGTGTGTGTGTGAATGAGTATGGGTGTGTGTGTGTGAATGAGTATAGGTGTGTGTGTGGGTGTGTGAGTGAGTATGAATGTGTGTGTGTATGTGTGTGTGTGTGAGGGAGTATGGGTGTGTGTGTGGGTGTGTGAGTGAGTGTGCGTGTGTGTGAGTGAGTATGGGAGTGTGTGTGTGTGAGTGAGTATGGCTGTGTGTGTGTGTGAGTGAGTAAGGGTGTCTGTGTGGGTGTGTGAGTGAGTATGGGTGTGTGTGTGTGTGAGTGAGTATGGGTGTGTGTGTGTGTGTGTGTGTGTGTGTGTGTGAGTGAGTATGGGTGTCTGAGTGAGTATGGGTGTGTGTGTGTGTGTGAGTGAGTATGGGTGTGTTTGTGGGTGTCTGAGTGAGTATGGGTGTGTGTGTGTGTGTGAGTGAGTATGGGTGTGTGTGTGGGTGTCTGAGTGAGTATGGGTGTGTGTCTGTGTGTGTGTGTGTGTGAGTGTGAGTGAGTATGGTGTGTGTGTGTGAGTGAGTATGGGTGTGTGTGTGTGTGTGTGAGTGAGTATGGTGTGTGTGTGTGAGTGAGTATGGGTGTATGTGTGTGTGTGTGTGAGTGAATATGGGTGTGTGTGTGGGTGTGTGAGTGAGTATGAGTGTGTGTGTGCGTGTGTGTGAGTG
>NC_091481.1:54875724-54878224 GCF_036971445.1 Narcine bancroftii | reverse complement strand
AGTGAGTATGGGTGTGTGTGTGTGTGTGTGAGTGTGAGTGAGTATGGGTGTGTGTGTGTGAGTGTGAATGAGTATGGGTGTGTGTGTGTGAGTGAGTATGGGTGTGTGTGTGTGTGTGTGAGTGAGTATGGGTGTGTGTGTGGGTGTGTGAGTGAGTATGGGTGTGGGTGTGTGTGTGTGTGAGAGTGAGTGTGGGTGTGTGTGTGTGTGAGTGAGTATGGGTGTGTGTGTTTGTGTGTGTGTGTGAGTGTGAGTGAGTATGGGTGTGTGTGTGGGTGTGTGAGTGAGTATGGGTGTGTGTTTGTGTGTGTGTGAGTGAGTATGGGTGTGTGTGTGTGAGTGAGTATGGGTGTGTGTGTGTGTGCGAGTGAGTATGGGTGTGTGTGTGGGTGTGTGAGTGAGTATGGGTGTGTGTGTTTGTGTGTGTGTGTGAGTGTGAGTGAGTATGGGTGTGTGTGTGGGTGTGTGAGTGAGTATGGGTGTGTGTTTGTGTGTGTGTGAGTGAGTATGGGTGTGTGTGTGTGAGTGAGTATGGGTGTGTGTGTGTGCGAGTGAGTATGGGTGTGTGTGTGGGTGTGTGAGTGAGTATGGGTGTGGGTGTGGGTGTGTGTGTGTGTGTGTGAGTGAGTATGGGTGTGTGTGTGAGTGAGTATGGGTGTGTGTGTGGGTGTGTGAGTGAGTATGGGTGTGTGTGTGGGTGTCTGAGTTAGTGAGTGTGTGTGTGTGTGTGCGTGTGTATGTGTGTGAGTGAGTATGGGTGTGTTTGTGTTTGTGTGTATGTGTGTGTGTGAGTAAATATAGGTGTGTGTGTGTGATTTTGTGTGTGTGTGAGTGAGTATGTGTGTGTGTGTGTGTGTGTGTGTGTGTGTGAGAGTGAGTGTGGGTGTGTGTGTGTGTGAGTGAGTATGGGTGTGTGTGTGTGTGTGAGTGAGCATGGGTGTGTGTGTGTGTGAGTGAGTATGGGTTTGTGTGTGTGAGTGAGTATGTGTGTGTGTGTGTGTGAGTGAGTATGGTGTGTGTGCGTGTGTGAGTGAGTATGGGTGTGGGTGTGTGTGTGTGTGTGTGAGTGAGTATGGGTGTGTGTGTGAGTGAGTATGGGTGTGTGTGTGGGTGTGTGAGTGAGTATGGGTGTGTGTGTGGGTGTCTGAGTGAGTGAGTGTGTGTGTGTGTGTGCGTGTGTATGTGTGTGAGTGAGTATGGGTGTGTTTGTGTTTGTGTGTATGTGTGTGTGTGAGTAAATATAGGTGTGTGTGTGTGATTTTGTGTGTGTGTGAGTGAGTATGTGTGTGTGTGTGTGTGTGTGTGAGAGTGAGTGTGGGTGTGCGTGTGTGTGAGTGAGTATGGGTGTGTGTGTGTGTGTGAGTGAGCATGGGTGTGTGTGTGTGTGAGTGAGTATGGGTTTGTGTGTGTGAGTGAGTATGTGTGTGTGTGTGTGTGAGTGAGTATGGTGTGTGTGCGTGTGTGAGTAAGTATGGGTGTGTGAGTGAGTATGGGTATGTGAGTGAGTATGGGTGTGTGAGTGAGTATGGGTGTGTGTGTGTGTGAGTGAGTATGGGTGTGTGTGTGTGAGTGAGTATGGGTGTGTGTGTGTGTGTGTGTGTGTGAGTGTGAGTGAGTATGGGTGTGTGTGTGTGAGTGTGAGTGAGTATTGGTGTGTGTGTGTGTGAGTGAGTATGGGTGTGTATGTGTGTGTGTGTGTGAGTGAGTATGGGTGTGTGTGTGGGTGTGTGAGTGAGTATGGGTGTGGGTGTGTGTGTGTGTGTGAGTGAGTATGGGTGTGTGTGTGTGTGTGTGAGTGAGTATGGGTGTGTGTGTATGTGTGTGTGAGTGAGTGTGGGTGTGTGTGTGAGTGAGTATGGGTGTCAGTGTGGGTGTGTGAGTGAGTGTGTGTGTGTGAGTATGGGTGTGTGTGTGTGTGAATGAGTATGGGTGTGTGTGTGTGAATGAGTATAGGTGTGTGTGTGGGTGTGTGAGTGAGTATGAATGTGTGTGTGTATGTGTGTGTGTGTGAGGGAGTATGGGTGTGTGTGTGGGTGTGTGAGTGAGTGTGCGTGTGTGTGAGTGAGTATGGGAGTGTGTGTGTGTGAGTGAGTATGGCTGTGTGTGTGTGTGAGTGCGTAAGGGTGTCTGTGTGGGTGTGTGAGTGAGTATGGGTGTGTGTGTGTGTGAGTGAGTATGGGTGTCTGTGTGGGTGTGTGAGTGAGTGTGTGTGTGTGTGAGTGAGTATGGGTGTGTGTGTGTGTGTGTGTGTGTGAGTGAGTATGGGTGTGTGTGTATGGGTGTCTGAGTGAGTATGGGTGTGTGTGTGTGTGAGTGAGTATGGGTGTGTGTGTGGGTGTCTGAGTGAGTATGGGTGTGTGTGTGTGTGTTTGTGTGTGTGTGTGTGTGTGAGTGTGAGTGAGTATGGTGTGTGTGTGTGTGAGTGAGTATGGGTGTGTGTGTGTGTGTCCGAGTGAGTATGGGTGTGTGTGTGTGTGAGTGAGTATGGGTGCGTGTGTGG
>NC_091481.1:54858224-54863224 GCF_036971445.1 Narcine bancroftii | reverse complement strand
GTGTGTGTGAGTGAGTATGGGTGTGTGTGTGTGAGTGAGTATGGGTGTGTGTGTGGGTGTGTGAGTGAGTATGGGTGTGTGTGTGGGTGTCTGAGTGAGTGAGTGTGTGTGTGTGTGTGTGCGTGTGTATTTGTGTGAGTGAGTATGGGTGTGTTTGTGTTTGTGTGTATGTGTGTGTGTGAGTAAATATAGGTGTGTGTGTGATTGTGTGTGTGTGTGTGTGAGTGAGTATGTGTGTGAGTGTGTGTGTGTGTGTGTGTGTGTGTGAGTGTGGGTGTGTGTGTGTGAGTGAGTATGGGTGTGTGTGTGTGTGAGTGAGTAAGTATGGGTGTGTGTGTGTGAATGAATATGGGTGCATGTGTGGGTGTCTGAGTGAGTATGGGTGTGTGTGTGTATGTGTGTGTGTGTGAGTGTGAGTGAGTATGGTGTGTGTGTGTGAGTGAGTATGGTGTGTGTGTGTGAGTGAGTGTGAGTGTGTGTGTGTGTGAGTGAGTATGGGTGTGTGTGTGTGTGTGAGTGAGTATGTGTGTGTGTGTGTGTGAGTGAGTATGGTGTGTGTGTATGTGTGAGTGAGTATGGGTGTGTGTGTGTGTGCGAGTGAGTATGGGTGTGTGTGTGGGTGTGAGTGAGTATGGGTGTGTGTGTGTGAGTGAGTATATGTGTGTGTGTGTGTGAGTGAGTATGGGTGTGTGTGTGGGTGTGTGAGTGAGTATGAGTGTGTGTGTGTGTTTGTGTGTGTGAGTATGTGTGTGTGTGTGTGAGTGAGTATGGGTGTGTGTGTGGGTGTGTGAGTGAGTATGAGTGTGTGTGTGTGTTTGTGTGTGTGTGTGAGTGAGTATGGGTGAGTGAGTATGGGTGTGTGTGTGTGTGTGTGTGTGTGAGTGAGTATGTGTGTGTGCGTGTGAGTGAGTATGTGTGTGTGTGTGTGAGTGAGCATGGGTGTGTGTGTGGGCGTGTGAGTGAGTATGGGTGTGTGTGTTTGTGTGTGTGTGTGAGTGTGAGTGAGTATGGGTGTGTGTGAGTGTGAGTGAGTATGTGTGTGTGTGTGTGTGAGTGAGCATGGGTGTGTGTGTGGGTGTGTGACTGAGTATGGGTGTGTGTGTTTGTGTGTGTGTGTGAGTGTGAGTGAGTATGGGTGTGTGTGTGGGTGTGTGAGTGAGTATGGGTGTGTGTGAGTGTGAGTGAGTATGTGTGTGTGTGTGTGTGAGTGAGCATGGGTGTGTGTGTGGGTGTGTGACTGAGTATGGGTGTGTGTGTTTGTGTGTGTGTGTGAGTGTGAGTGAGTATGGGTGTGTGTGTGGGTGTGTGAGTGAGTATGGGTGTGTGTTTGTGTGTGTGTGAGTGAGTATGGGTGTGTGTGTGTGAGTGAGTATGGGTGTGTGTGTGTGTGCGAGTGAGTATGGGTGTGTGTGTGGGCGTGTGAGTGAGTATGGGTGTGTGTGTGTTTGTGTGTGTGTGTGAGTGTGAGTGAGTATGGGTGTGTGTGTGTGTGAGTGAGTATGGGTGTGTGTGTGTGTGCGAGTGAGTATGGGTGTGTGAGTGAGTATGGGTGTGTGTGTGTCTGTGTGTGTGTGTGTGTGTGAGTGAGTATGGGTGTGTGTGTGTGTGAGTGAGTATGGGTGTGTGTGTGGGTGTGTGAGTGAGTATGGGTGTGTGTGTGGGTGTCTGAGTAGTGAGTGTGTGTGTGTATGTGTGTGCGTGTGTGTGTGTGTGTGTGAGTGAGTATGGGTGTGTGTGTGATTGTGTGTGTGTGTGAATGTGTATGTGTGTGTGTGTGTGTGTGTGTTTGTGTGTGTGTGTGAGTGAGTATGGTGTGTGTGTGTTTGTGTGTATGAGTATGGGTGATTGTCTGTGTGTGTGTGAGTGAGTAAGGGTGTGTGTGTGTTTGTGTGTGTGTGAGTGAGTATGGGTGTGAGTGTGTGAGTGAGTATGGGTGTGTGTGTATGTGTGTGTGTGAGTGAGTATGGGTGTGTGTGTATGTGTGTGTGTGAGTATGGGTGTGTGTGTGTGGGTGTGTATGAATGAGTATGAGTGTGTGTGTGTGGGTGCGTGAGTGAGTATGGATGTGTGTGTGTGTGAGTGAGTATGTGTGTGTGTGTGTGTGTGTGTGAGTGAGTATGGTGTGTGTGTGTGAGTATGGGTGATTGTGTGTGTGAGTGAGTATGGGTGTGTGTGTGTGTGAGTGAGTATGGTGTGTGTGTGTGAGTATGGGTGATAGTGTGTGTGAGTGAGTATGGGTGTGTGTGTATGTGTGTGTGTGAGTGAGTATGTGTATGTGTGTGTGTGAGTGAGTAGGGGTGTGTGTGTGTGTGTGAGTGAGTATGGGTGTCTGTGTGGGTGTGTGAGTGAGTATGGGTGTGTGTGTGTGAGTATGGGTGTGTGTGTATGTGTGTGTGTGTGAGTGAGTATGGGTGTGTGTGTGTGAGTGAGTATGGGTGTGTGTGTGTGTGTGAGAGTGAGTATGGGTGTGTGTGTGTGTGAGTGAGTATGTGTGTGTGTGTGTGTGAGTGAGTATGGTGTGTGTGTATGTGTGAGTGAGTATGGGTGTGTGTGTGTGTGCGAGTGAGTATGGGTGTGTGTGTGGGTGTGAGTGAGTATGGGTGTGTGTGTGTGTGTGAGTGAGTATGTGTGTGTGTGTGTGAGTGAGTATGAGTGTGTGTGTGTTTGTGTGTGTGTGAGTGAGTATGGGTGAGTGAGTATGGGTGTGTGTGTGTGTGTGTGATTGAGTATGTGTGTGTGTGTGAGTGAGTATGTGTGTGTGTGTGAGTGATCATGGGTGTGTGTGTGGGCGTGTGAGTGAGTATGGGTGTGTGTGTTTGTGTGTGTGTGTGAGTGTGAGTGAGTATGGATGTGTGTGTGTGTGCGTGAGTATGGGTGTGTGTGTGTGCGAGTGAGTATGGGTGTGTGTGTGGGTGTGTGAGTGAGTATGGGTGTGTGTGTGTTTGTGTGTGTGTGTGAGTGAGTATGGGTGTGTGTGTGGGTGTGTGAGTGAGTATGTGTGTGTGTGTGGGTGTCTGAGTGAGTGAGTGTGTGTGTGTGTGTGTGTGTGTGTGTGTGCATGTGTATATGTGTGAGTGAGTATGGGTGTGTGTTTGTTTGTGTGTATGTATGTGTGTGAGTAAGTATAGGTGTGTGTGTGATTGTGTGTGTGTGTGAGTGAGTATGTGTGTGTGTGTGTGTGTGTGTGAGAGTGAGTATGGTGTGTGTGTGTGTGTGTGTGTGTGTGTGAGTGAGTGTGGGTGTGCGTGTGTGTGAGTGAGTATGGGTGTGTGTGTGTGTGTGAGTGAGTAAGTATGGGTGTGTGTGTGTGTGTGTGTGTGTGTGAGTGTGAGTGAGTATGGTGTGTGTGTGTGTGTGAGTGAGTATGGGTGAGTGTGTGTGTGTGGGCGTGTCAGTGAGTATGGGTGTGTGTGTTTGTGTGTGTGTGTGAGTGTGAGTGAGTATGGGTGTGTGTGTGTGAGTGAGTATGGGTGTGTGTGTTTGCGAGTGAGTATGGGTGTGTGTGTGGGTGTGTGAGTGAGTATGGGTGTGGGTTTGTGTGTGTGTGTGTGTGTGTGAGTGAGTATGGGTGTGTGTGTGTGAGTGAGTATGGGTGTGTGTGTGGGTGTGTGAGTGAGTATGGGTGTTTGTGTGGGTGTCTGAGTGAGTGAGTGTGTGTGTGTGTGTGTGTGTGTGTGTGCGTGTGTATGTGTGTGAGTGAGTATGGGTGTGTGCGTGTTTGTGTGTATGTGTGTGTGTGAGTAAGTATAGGTGTGTGTGTGATTGTGTGTGTGTGTGAGTGAGTATGTGTGTGTGTGTGTGTGAGTGAGAGAGTGATTGTGGGTGTGTGTGTGTGTGTGAGTGAGTATGGGTGTGTGTGTTTGTGTGTGTGTGTGAGTGTGAGTGAGTATGGGTGTGTGTGTGGGTGTGTGAGTGAGTATGGGTGTGTGTTTGTGTGTGTGTGAGTGAGTATGGGTGTGTGTGTGTGAGTGAGTATGGATGTGTGTGTGTGTGCGAGTGAGTATGGGTGTGTGTGTGGGTGTGTGAGTGAGTAAGGGTGTGTGTGTTTGTGTGTGAGTGTGAGTGAGTATGGGTGTGTGTGTGGGTGTGTGAGTGAGTATGGGTGTGTGTTTGTGTGTGTGTGAGTGAGTATGGGTGTGTGTGTGTGAGTGAGTATGGGTGTGTGTGTGTGCGAGTGAGTATGGGTGTGTGTGTGGGTGTGTGAGTGAGTATGGGTGTGGGTGTGGGTGTGTGTGTTTGTGTGTGAGTGAGTATGGGTGTGTGTGTGAGTGAGTATGGGTGTGTGTGTGGGTGTGTGAGTGAGTATGGGTGTGTGTGTGGGTGTCTGAGTGAGTGAGTGTGTGTGTGTGTGTGTGCGTGTGTATGTGTGTGAGTGAGTATGGGTGTGTTTGTGTTTTTGTGTATGTGTGTGTGTGAGTAAATATAGGTGTGTGTGTGTGATTTTGTGTGTGTGTGAGTGAGTATGTGTGTGTGTGTGTGTGTGTGTGTGTGTGTGTGTGTGTGTGTGAGAGTGAGTGTGGGTGTGTGAGTGTGTGAGTGAGTATGGGTGTGTGTGTGTGTGTGAGTGAGCATGGGTGTGTGTGTGTGTGTGAGTGAGTATGGGTTTGTGTGTGTGAGTGAGTATGTGTGTGTGTGTGTGTGAGTGAGTATGGTGTGTGTGCGTGTGTGAGTGAGTATGGGTGTGTGAGTGAGTATGGGTATGTGAGTGAGTATGGGTGTGTGAGTGAGTATGGGTGTGTGTGTGTGTGAGTGAGTATGGGTGTGTGTGTGTGTGAGTGAGTATGGGTGTGTGTGTGTGTGTGTGTGTGAGTGTGAGTGAGTATGGGTGTGTGTGTGTGAGTGTGAATGAGTATGGGTGTGTGTGTGTGTGAGTGAGTATGGGTGTGTGTGTGTGTGTGTGAGTGAGTATGGGTGTGTGTGTGGTGTGTGAGTGAGTATGGGTGTGGGTGTGTGTGTGTGTGTGAGTGAGTATGGGTGTGTGTGTGTGTGTGTGAGTGAGT
>NC_091481.1:54845724-54848224 GCF_036971445.1 Narcine bancroftii | reverse complement strand
TGTGAGTGAGTATGTGTGTGTGCGTGTGAGTGAGTATGTGTGTGTGTGTGTGAGTGAGCATGGGTGTGTGTGTGGGCGTGTGAGTGAGTATGGGTGTGTGTGTTTGTGTGTGTGTGTGAGTGTGAGTGAGTATGGGTGTGTGTGAGTGTGAGTGAGTATGTGTGTGTGTGTGTGTGAGTGAGCATGGGTGTGTGTGTGGGTGTGTGACTGAGTATGGGTGTGTGTGTTTGTGTGTGTGTGTGAGTGTGAGTGAGTATGGGTGTGTGTGTGGGTGTGTGAGTGAGTATGGGTGTGTGTGAGTGTGAGTGAGTATGTGTGTGTGTGTGTGTGAGTGAGCATGGGTGTGTGTGTGGGTGTGTGACTGAGTATGGGTGTGTGTGTTTGTGTGTGTGTGTGAGTGTGAGTGAGTATGGGTGTGTGTGTGGGTGTGTGAGTGAGTATGGGTGTGTGTTTGTGTGTGTGTGAGTGAGTATGGGTGTGTGTGTGAGTGAGTATGGGTGTGTGTGTGTGTGCGAGTGAGTATGGGTGTGTGTGTGGGCGTGTGAGTGAGTATGGGTGTGTGTGTGTTTGTGTGTGTGTGTGAGTGTGAGTGAGTATGGGTGTGTGTGTGTGTGAGTGAGTATGGGTGTGTGTGTGTGTGCGAGTGAGTATGGGTGTGTGAGTGAGTATGGGTGTGTGTGTGTCTGTGTGTGTGTGTGTGTGTGTGAGTGAGTATGGGTGTGTGTGTGTGTGAGTGAGTATGGGTGTGTGTGTGGGTGTGTGAGTGAGTATGGGTGTGTGTGTGGGTGTCTGAGTAGTGAGTGTGTGTGTGTATGTGTGTGCGTGTGTGTGTGTGTGTGTGAGTGAGTATGGGTGTGTGTGTGATTGTGTGTGTGTGTGAATGTGTATGTGTGTGTGTGTGTGTGTGTGTTTGTGTGTGTGTGTGAGTGAGTATGGTGTGTGTGTGTTTGTGTGTATGAGTATGGGTGATTGTCTGTGTGTGTGTGAGTGAGTAAGGGTGTGTGTGTGTTTGTGTGTGTGTGAGTGAGTATGGGTGTGAGTGTGTGAGTGAGTATGGGTGTGTGTGTATGTGTGTGTGTGAGTGAGTATGGGTGTGTGTGTATGTGTGTGTGTGAGTATGGGTGTGTGTGTGTGGGTGTGTATGAATGAGTATGAGTGTGTGTGTGTGGGTGCGTGAGTGAGTATGGATGTGTGTGTGTGTGAGTGAGTATGTGTGTGTGTGTGTGTGTGTGTGAGTGAGTATGGTGTGTGTGTGTGAGTATGGGTGATTGTGTGTGTGAGTGAGTATGGGTGTGTGTGTGTGTGAGTGAGTATGGTGTGTGTGTGTGAGTATGGGTGATAGTGTGTGTGAGTGAGTATGGGTGTGTGTGTATGTGTGTGTGTGAGTGAGTATGTGTATGTGTGTGTGTGAGTGAGTAGGGGTGTGTGTGTGTGTGTGAGTGAGTATGGGTGTCTGTGTGGGTGTGTGAGTGAGTATGGGTGTGTGTGTGTGAGTATGGGTGTGTGTGTATGTGTGTGTGTGTGAGTGAGTATGGGTGTGTGTGTGTGAGTGAGTATGGGTGTGTGTGTGTGTGTGAGAGTGAGTATGGGTGTGTGTGTGTGTGAGTGAGTATGTGTGTGTGTGTGTGTGAGTGAGTATGGTGTGTGTGTATGTGTGAGTGAGTATGGGTGTGTGTGTGTGTGCGAGTGAGTATGGGTGTGTGTGTGGGTGTGAGTGAGTATGGGTGTGTGTGTGTGTGTGAGTGAGTATGTGTGTGTGTGTGTGAGTGAGTATGAGTGTGTGTGTGTTTGTGTGTGTGTGAGTGAGTATGGGTGAGTGAGTATGGGTGTGTGTGTGTGTGTGTGATTGAGTATGTGTGTGTGTGTGAGTGAGTATGTGTGTGTGTGTGAGTGATCATGGGTGTGTGTGTGGGCGTGTGAGTGAGTATGGGTGTGTGTGTTTGTGTGTGTGTGTGAGTGTGAGTGAGTATGGATGTGTGTGTGTGTGCGTGAGTATGGGTGTGTGTGTGTGCGAGTGAGTATGGGTGTGTGTGTGGGTGTGTGAGTGAGTATGGGTGTGTGTGTGTTTGTGTGTGTGTGTGAGTGAGTATGGGTGTGTGTGTGGGTGTGTGAGTGAGTATGTGTGTGTGTGTGGGTGTCTGAGTGAGTGAGTGTGTGTGTGTGTGTGTGTGTGTGTGTGCATGTGTATATGTGTGAGTGAGTATGGGTGTGTGTTTGTTTGTGTGTATGTATGTGTGTGAGTAAGTATAGGTGTGTGTGTGATTGTGTGTGTGTGTGAGTGAGTATGTGTGTGTGTGTGTGTGTGTGTGAGAGTGAGTATGGTGTGTGTGTGTGTGTGTGTGTGTGTGTGAGTGAGTGTGGGTGTGCGTGTGTGTGAGTGAGTATGGGTGTGTGTGTGTGTGTGAGTGAGTAAGTATGGGTGTGTGTGTGTGTGTGTGTGTGTGTGTGAGTGTGAGTGAGTATGGTGTGTGTGTGTGTGTGAGTGAGTATGGGTGAGTGT
>NC_091481.1:54825724-54833224 GCF_036971445.1 Narcine bancroftii | reverse complement strand
TGATTGAGTATGGGTGTGTGTGTGTGTGTGTGAGTGAGTATGGGTGTCTGTGTGGGTGTGTGAGTGAGTATGGGTGTGTGTGTGTGAGTGAGTATGGGTGTGTGTGTTTGTGTGTGTGTGAGTCAGTATGGGTGTGTGCGTGTGTGTGTGTGTGTGTGTGTGAGTGAGTATGGGTGTGTGTGTGAGAGAAGAGTATGGGTGTGTGTGTGTATGAGTGAGTATGGGTGTGTGTGTGGGTGTGTGAGTGAGTATGGGTGTGTGTGTGTGAGAAGAGTATGGGTGTATGTGTGTGAGCGAGTATGGGTGTGTGTGTGTGGGTGTGTGAGTGAGTATGGGTGTGTGTGTGAGTGAGTATGGGTGTGGGTATGTGTGTGTATGAGTGAGTATGGGTGTTTGTGTTTGGGTGTGTGAGTGAGTATGGGGTGTGTGTGTGTGTATGAGTGAGTCTGGGTGTTTGTCTGTGGGTGTGTGAGTGTATGGGTGTGTGTGTGTATATGTGTGTGTGTGTATGAGTGAGTATGGGTGTGTGTGTGTGTGTGTATGAGTGAGTATGGGTGTTTGTGTGTGGGTGTGTGAGTGAGTATGGGTGTGTGTGTGTTTATGTGTGTGTAGGTGTATGAGTGAGTATGGGTGTGTGTGTGTATATTTGTGTGTGTGTATGAGTAAGTATGGATGTGTGTGTGTGTATGAGTGAGTATGGGTGTTTGTGTGTGGGTGTGTGAGTAAGTATTGGTGTGTGTGTGTATATGGGTGTGTGTGTATGAGTGAGTATGGGAGTGTGTGTGTATATGTGCGTGTGTGTGTATGAGTGATTATGGGTGAGTGTGTGTGTGTGTGTGAGTGAGTATGGTGTGTGTGTGTGTGTCAGTATGGGTGATTGTGTGTGTGAGTGAGTATGGGTGTGTGTGTATGTGTGTGTGTGAGTGAGTATGGGTATGTGTGTGTGTGTGAGTGAGTAGGGGTGTGTGTGTGTGTGTGTGAGTGAGTATGGGTGTCTGTGTGGGTGTGTGAGTGAGTATGGGTGTGTGTGTGTGTGTGAGTATGGGTGTGTGTGTATGTGTGTGTGTGAGTGAGTATGGGTGTGTGTGTGTGTGAGTGAGTATGGGTGTGTGTGTGTGAGTGAGTATGGGTGTGTGTGTGTGTGTGTGTGAGTGAGTATGGGTGTGTGTGTGTGTGTGATTGAGTATGGGTGTGTGTGTGTGTGAGTGAGTATGGGTGTGTGTGTGTGTGTTAGTGAGTATGGGTGTGTGTGTGTGCGTGTGAGTGAGTAACGGTGTGTGTGTGTGTGTGTGAGTGAGTATGGATGTGTGTGTGTGTGTGAGTGAGTATGGGTGTCTGTGTGGGTGTGTGAGTGAGTATGGGTGTGTGTGTGTGAGTGAGTATGGGTGTGTGTGTATGTGTGTGTGTGAGTCAGTATGGGTGTGTGCGTGTGTGTGTGTGTGTGAGTGAGTATGGGTGTGTGTGTGTGAGAGAAGAGTATGGGTGTGTGTGTGTGAGCGAGTATGGGTGTGTGTGTGGGTGAGTATGGGTGTGTGTGTGTGTGTATGAGTGAGTATGGGTGTGTGTGTGGGTGTGTGAGTGAGAATGGGTGTGTGTGTGAGAAGAGTATGGGTGTGTGTGTGTGAGCGCGTATGGGTGTGTGTGTGGGTGTGTGAGTGAGTATGGGTGTGTGTGTGAGTGAGTATGGGTGTGGGTGTGTGTGTGTATGAGTGAGTATGGGTGTTTGTGTGTGGGTGTGTGAGTGAGTATGGGGTGTGTGTGTGTATGAGTGAGTCTGGGTGTGTGTGTATGTGTGTGTGTATGTGTGAGTGAGTATGGGTGTGTGTGTGTTTGTGTGTGTGTGTGTGAGTGAGTATGGGTGTGTGTGTGTTTGTGTGTGTGTGTGTTTGTGTGTGTGTGTGAGTGAGTATGGGTGTGTGTGTGTATGAGTGTGTGTATGTGTGTGTGTGTGTATGTGTGTGTGTGTGAGAGCGAGTATGGGTGTGTGTGTGTTTGTGTGTGTGTGTGTGAGTGAGTATGGGTGTGTGTGTGTGTGAGTGAGTGAGTATGGGTTTGTGTGTGTTTGTGTGTGTGTGTGTGTGTGTTTGTGTGTGTGTGAGTGACTATGGGTGTGTGTGTATGTGTGTGTGTATGTGTGAGTGAGTATGGGTGTGTGTGTGTTTGTGTGTGTGTGTGAGTGAGTATGGGTGTGTGTGTGTGAGTGAGTGAGTATGGGTGTGTGTGTGTTTGTGTGTGTGTGTGTTTGTTTGTGTGTGTGTGTGTTTGTGTGTGTGTGTGAGTGAGTATGGGTGTGTGTGTGTTTGTGTGTGTGTGTGTTTGTTTGTGTGTGTGTGTGTTTGTGTGTGTGTGAGTGAGTATGGGTGTGTGTGTATGAGTGTGTGTATGTGTGTGTGTGTATGTGTGTGTGTGTTTGTGTGTGTGTGTGTTTGTGTGTGTGTGTGAGTGAGTATGGGTGTGTGTGTGTGTGAGTGAGTGAGTATGGGTGTGTGTGTGTTTGTGTGTGTGTGTGTGTTTGTGTGTGTGTGAGTGAGTATGGGTGTGTGTGTATGTGTGTGTGTATGTGTGAGTGAGTATGGGTGTGTGTGTTTGTGTGTGTGTGTGTGTGAGTGAGTATGGGTGTGTGTGTGTGAGTGAGTGAGTATGGGTGTGTGTGTGTTTGTGTGTGTGTGTGTGAGTGAGTATGGGTGTGTGTGTGGGTGCGTGAGTGAGTATGGATGTGTGTGTGTGTGTTAGTGAGTATGTGTGTGTGTGGGTGTGGGTGTCTGAGTGAGTATTTGTGTGTGTGTGTGTGTGTGTGAGTGAGTATGGGTGTGTGTGTGTGTGAGTGAGTATGGGTGTGTGAGTGTGTGTGTGTGTGTGTGTGAGTGTGTGTGTATGTGTGTGTGTCTGTGAGTGTGCCTATGTGTGAATGTGTATTTGTGTGTGTGTTGGTGTGGGTTTGCATTGGTGTGTATATGTGTCTATGTGTGTGTTGGTGTGTGCGGGTGTGTGTTGGTGTGTGTGCACGTGTGTGTCTGTCTGTCTGTTTGTGCGTCTGTGTGTACGTGTGTCTGTGTGTGTCTTTGTGTGTGTGTGCATGTGTGTCTGTATGTGTGTGTGTGTGAGAGAGTTTGAGTGTGTGTGTGGGTGTGGGTTTGTGTGTGTGTGTGTATTTGTGTGTCTTTGTGTGTGTGTTTGAGTGTATGTATGTGGGTGTGGGTATATGTCTGTGTGGGTGAGTGTTGGTGTGTATGGTGTGGGTATAAGTTGGGGTGTGTGTGAGTGGGTATGTGTTGGTGTGTGTTAGTGTGTGCGTGTGTGTGTGTGTGTGTGTGTGTGTGTGTGTGTGTGCGCTTTGTAGGGGGTGTATGTTTTATCAAGAGACGGTTTACCATATGACCACTTGATGGCAGTGTTGGCCTGTGTGTTCAGGGTTGTGAACATTTTCCTGCTCAGAGGTCTGAGCCGGTCAGTGAGGACCACCTGCCCACTGCACCTTTCTCCACACCACCACAGCCCACCCACCTCTGACAGGGATCTGGCCTGTTGGCAGCTGTGTCATCTCGTGATGATGTAGAAAAATAAAAAGAAAATCACCATCTTCATATTCCCACCGCCTCCTTCCTCAGCCTTTCTCCCTCTGCCTCCATTCCCCTTATTCTTCCTTTCCCTCATCCTTCCTTGCGCTCCACCCCCTCACACACACACATACTTTACAGTTTTTCCTCCTCTTCCTCTCCCTCCCTCAACACTTTCCAATCTCCAAGTTCTCCAGTTCCCTCCCCCTCTCCCTTCCCACCCTCTTTCATGGCTCTTGCATTATCATGTAAACATAACAGATGGAATAGTAAATGAAACTGCAATGAATCACCCACTCCCTCTTCCTCACACTTTCCCTTCACCTTTCCACGCTCCCCGCCACTCCTTCGCCCCTCCCCACACTCCCCTTCTCCCCTCGCCCCTTCCCACACTCCCCCTCTTCCGTCACCCTCTCCCTCGCCACTCCCCCATTCCCCCTTTCCCCCTCCTACCGAGAGGTATCCATTACCCCTTTTTACAGAGCGATCCCACTTAATTGGCTCGAGTCGTTCACACTGAACTAAGCTAGGTTAGTGCGACCTTTTAGACAGGAGCCAGGTTGATACCATCTTCCTTTGTGGGTAATACCTGATGTTATATAGTCAGGGTAATGTGAACTATTTTGTAATGTGTTTGACTTTTATTCTAACTTATATTTATGTAAATACGCAGCATGGTCCTGGAGAAACACTATCTCATCTTTGCTGGGTAAGCATGGTATGAATGATAAATAAAGGTGACTGTGGACACTATTTCTCACTGTAGTAACTGTAGTGCACCACTGTGGGGCGTATGTATATGTATACCAGTTTCCTGAGATGATGGAAGGCATCAGTAAGTAAAGTCTCTTCTGTTATTTGAATCTTGCATCTCTTGATTATTTAAGAAGCCTCCCAAGCAACACAGAGGATGAAAATGACCCACCTCCCCATCCCGCGTTCATTGCGTTCACACAGGGAAGTGAAGCAGTTAAAAGGCAGTTAATTCCTGTCTTATAACAGCTATGTAATGGCTGTGTAAGAGTGTTATCCATTATTATCAGACCATTCCTTTGAGGGCCCCTGGGTCAGAGATTACTGTTGAACACAACCGGTGCCTACCCCAATATGCAAAACATAAACGTGCTGGAGAAACTTAGCCCAAAGCCTTTTCCCAATGTACACGCATCTTCACTCTAAGGACATTAGACTGAGGACCAACCTGTTCACCCGGTGAAGGGCAAGAGTTACACTCATGTCCATCATTCGGGGGGCCCCAGTGGGTCCTTCCAGGTGAAGGTACTTGTGAACCTGCAGGGGTCATCAACTGCATCCGGTGCTCCCATTGTGGCCTCCTGTACATTGGAGAGGCTGGAGGTGGTCTGGGAGATGGCTTCGTGGAGCACCATCGCTCTGTCCACAGTCACCTTTATTTATCATTCATACCATGCTTACCCAGCAAAGATGAGATAGTGTTTCTCCAGGACCATGCTGCGTATTTACATAAATATAAGTTAGAATAAAAGTCAAACACATTAAAATATTAAGGAGCATAGAGTAAAGTCCATGGTAAACTATCCACATCTGTTCTGGGAGTTAAGGAGCCTGATGGCTTGTGGGGGGGGGGGGGGGGGAAGGGGGAATGCTGTTGCCCAATCTGTATGTACTACCGTCCCTCCTACCAGATGGCAGAAGGGAGGGGTGTGTGGGGACCTTCATCGAGTGTTGTAAATTTCCATCACGGTAGGAAGAGAGCACCCCCTCCCCCCCCATGATCTTTTTCGATGACTCCACTCTCCTCCGCAGGGCCTTGTGGCCCGAGGAGCTACAGCTTCCAAATTGGGCAGTGATGCAGTTGCATAGGATGCTCTCGATACATCCTCGGTAGAATGTAGTGAGGATGGAAGGTGGGAGATGGACTTTCCTTAGCCTTCGCAGGAGGTAGAGGCACTGCTGGGCTTTCTTGGCCATGGTGCTGGTGTTTAGGGACCAAGTGAGGAACGTCCCAGTGGCCAACCATTTTAATTCCACATCGTATTCCCATACTGACTTGCCTTCCCTTGGGACTGCCAAACCGAGGCTACTTGCAAATTGAGGAACAACATCTAATCTTCTCTCTGGGGACTCTCCAACCAGATGCCATTAAACCCCTCCCTGTCTCTCTCTCCTCTCTCTCTCTCTCTCTCTTTCTCTCTCTCATTCTCTCTCTCTCTCTCTCTCTCTCTCTCTCTCTCTCTCATCTCTCTCTCTCTCTCTCTCTCTCTCTCTCTCTCTCTCCCAGCCCTCTATCTCCTCTCCTCCAGCTCCCCACCCCCTTCCCTTTCAGGAGCTATCCCCTGCCCCTATCATCCCAGATATTGTTTTTCTCCTCTACCCTCACCCCCATATTTATCTCTTTTGTGTTGGCCTGCACTCCTCCCCTTCCTCCTCTCCTCCCCCCCCCCCGGCCCCACCTTTAATTAGACACCTTCCTTACACCTTGACAAAGTCCGAAATGTTGGTTACCCCTTCACTCCCTATGGACGATACCTGACCTGCTGAGTTTCTCCAGCACGAATTCTCCTGCTGACTCAGTGTGATGCCACCATGGAGATGCTGGGGCTGTGAAAGAATTTTCTTTGGAGAAAATCCCAACAAGGTCTCCTCCGTTCCACGCATTCCTCCATTCCAACCCCTCTCCATCCGAGCCCCTCCTCTCACCCCCACCCTAGCCACTCTGAAGCTTCTGTTTGATGAGTTCTCCATCCCTGACCAATTGACATCACCACGCCATTGGGCACAAATGTCTTTCAACGAAAGGACTCCTGGGAGTGCAGGATATGATAAACATTAAAGGGATAAGCTCCTGATTTAGTGAAGCACAGGGTCGGCAAGTGAACAGGGAGGGTCCCATTGTTTAATGGGGCTTGTTGACCCTGAAGGTCTGTGAAAGGGTATCATATTTTCAAAGATCATATTAAAACGTCAGTAACATTCTACACCAAATCACCACCTCAGAAACCAAATTAACTCCTCATAAATTTCCACCATTGAAATGGCCACTGCATATATTGCCATTGTTTATCTCTCTCTCTCTCTCTCTCTCTCTCTCTCTCTCACACACACACTTACATACAAACACACGTGTGCACACAAGCACATACAAACACACATGAACACATGCACACATGTGTACACACATGCACACCCACACACCCACCCACACACACATACACACCCACACCACACACCCATACCCACACACACTCACTCACACACCCACCCACACCCACACCCATCCCACACACACCCTCACCCACCCACACATACCCTCACACCCACACACACCCACACTCACACATACATACCCTCCTACACACACTCACTCACACCCACCCACCCACAACACCCATACCCACACACTCACTCACACCCACCGACACCCACACCCACCCCACACACACCCTCACCCACCCACACACACGCTCACACCCACCACACCCACACCCACAACATATACATCCTCCCACACACACTCACTCACACCCACCCAACCCACACACCCATATCCACACACACTTACTCACACCCACCCACACCCACCCCAAACACACCCCTCACCCACCCACACACCCATATCCACACAACACTTACTCACACCCACCCACACCCACCCCAAACACACCCTCACCCCACCCACACACACACTCACACCCCACCCACACCCACACACACACTCACTCACACCCACCCATCCACACACCCACCCACTGCACTCACACACCCACCCACACACACTCACTCACACCCACCCACACCCACACCCACACCCACCCCACACACACTCACTCACACCCACCCACCCACACACACATGCACACACACGACACACACACACACACACACACACACACACACACACATACAAAGCATCACAAGGTCCAATCAAACAACTGCAGACACTGAACTACAAAAGGGGGAGAAA